>NW_027266265.1:46655409-46900409 GCF_022045235.1 Haliotis cracherodii
GGGGCACACCAGAAATGGGCTTCACACATTGTACCCATGTCGGGAATCGAACCCGGGTCTTCGGCGTCACGAGCGAACGCTTTTTACCACTAGGCACCCGACCGCCCCTCCTATAACCTGAGTTCACTACCTAACACCAGCCTGTCAATTCTCACAGGTGCAAATGTCACCCGAGTTTGGGGGGGGGTTCTCAAAATATTGCTGTTATTGTACTTAATTGACATGTGCGTTGATGGGGTAACAATTTAGGAAATGTACTGGATTATATTTGCACGTATATATGATGTAATAGTTAAAACCTATGAAACGCGATGTTCATGTGTACTGGAAGGTTGCGGTTTGGGAATCAAGAAGTATTTGTTTTTCTACAGATGATTTAGCATTTATGAGGTAGCATCTATCTTCGCTGATAATGTATATGAATCTGTACTATCACCCAAAGGTATGACAACTGGTTCAACAAGGCTGATGGCTAGTAAAGACTGCGTTGATCCTCCCTTTGACATGTGTGAGTTTGTTATGTCTTGCCATGAACCCTGTACAGTTAGCCAAGATAGGCTCAACAGGGTTAAGCTCACAATGTCTGACTGGCGTACATAAGACAACGTGACCGTGTTGTGCCGCCAGCACATATGTCTTGTACTTTACTGGTTTCTTATTCAGCCGAATGTTCTCCATGAACTTTCGTTTCGTATGGTCTGAAATCGACAATGTCATATTTTTCTGTATGGTCGCCTTCAGACTACTCATGGTTGGCGCCCTTGTGTCTGGTTCCCGGACGTTGTATTAACTGGCGTTATCCATGACTATGACACTGAAGTTGATTAAAATGGGTAATAGCTGATGTTCCAACGAGTCTTTGAACACATCTCCTTGTGGAAATCACCAGTTTTCTTTTTCGCCTCGAAAACAAGCACAGATCCATCAACACGCCCCAGATCACGGGTTGCGGCGTGCAAAACAATGACACGATTACCTTTACCTGATGATTCCATGGGTGATTTGGAAGCCCTGACTGTGACAGTTAAGAATGGTGCGGAGGTAATGGGATCTCATGGACGGAGTTGAATATTTCCCCCTGAAAAATGCTCGGTCACCGGGGGTACCTTCTGGTCATATAGCTTGTACACTATCCACCTAGTCGCCCTGTTCCAACTATCCTGTTACGGCCCGATTCTGTTTTTGAGACCCACACACACACACACACACATACACACACACACCCTCCACACACACACACACACACACTTACACACCCTACACCTTTTCAGATTATATTTATCATACCGTAGACATGATGGAATGAATTGAAAACATCTAGAATATTCCCCATGTGATTTTTTTTAGTTGATAAGATGTTTTCGGAAGACTACATTATTAATACCATTATAAAGGAATCACGTGCGCCTATTTCTATAGTCCGTTTTAGACTGCCATCTTTGGACTTCCGAATAAATCCGAACTTCCTGTTTTCGTTCGAATTTTTCATTTGTAAAATTGTCGATAGGACTCCTTGTGACCGAAATACTTCAAACCACAGGTAGGTCGATCTGTAGGTCGATATTTCAATAGCAACAGACTGTGAAAAATGCTATCCTTTTAAAACGGGAAAAAAACATTTTTCTAGCATGTCAAAACATTTAATGGCAGACTTGTGGAGAACATTTCCAAGTTTGACGAATTAGTGAGCATATGATGTACGATGCTATTCCATATTTTGACCTTTACCATATGTTCCCGTGGCTTTTTGTCACAACACTTGACTTGTATTTGCATGTGTTTGTGACAGGTCGCAAATGTATAAAGGATTCTTACGGTTATGGAAAAAGGTTTGTTGCTTTTATTTTACGCTTTAGTTTGGGTTCATGCACATTGTATAAGATGCTAATCTTCATCCTTATAACTTAAACTTTAAAACACCTGCATTTTTAGTTACTTGGCAAAAGACCTGGAAACGACACGTTCACAACTTCTAGCATGTGTCATCATGCAAAACATCTAGCACGTTCACGTGCGGGCACGGGTGGTCCAATCGTCTGGGGATCTGCAACTGAATCGCTTTGGCGAGCCAGACACCTTTGATTGTGGATTTAAATCCTGGTTTGCCCTGATTATGTTTCTAGGTTTGTCAGCGACATACCCGTGCTTGTGGGTTTCACCGAAGTGGTAAACGTCTGAGACCTGCATCACTTCGGGCTTTCCTCCCGCATTAAGCTGACACGCTATGATAAACCTTAAATAGTATTCAAGGCGGCTTCAAACCACACTCACTCACTCACTCACACACTGGCACTTGCTCTTCTTGAAATGTGAAATCGTATAAAACGTTTGGCACGGTCATCACTGGAAATATAACCTCCTCGTTTTCGATATTCGAGTGGTTTCCGGTGGTCGGAAAGAGTCCCCATCACCTCAACTGTATCGTACAAATGGGAACAGAGAGATCGAAATGGCCGCTTGATACCGATAAAGGTCATCGATGCAGATCATCAGTACCTGTTTCAAACATCACCTCACGAGTGAGTGAGTACGGTTTTACGCCACTTTTAAAATCGAGCAATATCACGGAGGAGGACACCGGATAATGTGCTTCACATATTGTACCCATGTGGGGAATCAAACCTGGCTCTTCGGCGTGACAAGCCAACGCCTTAACCACTAGGCTATCCCACCACCTTATCACATCACGAGTGAGTCATTTTGTCACCATACATATATTTTAACTTGTACTATATGTTCACGAGGTTTTTTTCAGGTGAAAATTGACTTGCCTTTGCATGTGTTTGTGACGAGTGCCACCGGTGCGGTAGGATACGCTCATCTTTTCGCGAACACCTGGTTTCATCACGATTTGATAGTGATTCATAAACACATGCTCATGATTTAATTGGAATCGTACATTTCAGCAGATATTTAGTGGGGTTATGGAAAGGGCTTTGTCGCTTCCATTTTATTGAATACCGATTTGTAATTGCTTATCATGAACAGATTATGGTTAACGACTTGCTTCCGGTGACTGTGATGTTTTGCTTGTTGATAGAATGTAACAGAGAATCCCCCATGCTCACTCGCAGTGTTTCGTCGTACACCCAGCGGCGCTGATCGATATCAATTATCAGATTATCCAGCTCACGCGTATTTCATTACATTTTGGAAAAGAAATACGACAGAGGATCTAGTCGCAAACGTGTTGTTATTCTGAACCAAGTTACGTAACAGTGACGTTGATTCACTGTTGACCCAGCACACCGAAATCGGTGCTTTGGAAGGGCAAATGTTATTTCACGGTTGATTTTCATTTGTTTAACGCCGCACAAAGCAATACTCCAGCCATATGATGACAATATGTAAATGTCGACTCTGGACCAGACAATCCAGTGAATGACATCGTGAGCATCGATTCTACGCAATTGGGGAAATGACCCACCAAGTCATCAACCAAGTCAGCGAGCCTGACCACCCGATACCTCTTATGAAAAGCATGGGCTGCTGAAGACTAATTGTAACCCGGATCTTCATGGGGAAATCGTTAATGTACGTGCTTCAGTAAGTATGGTTTTACGCCGCTTTTAGCAATATTCCAGCAATATCACGGCGGGGGACACCAGAAATGGGCTTCACACATTGTACCCATGTGGGGAATCGAACCGGGTCTTCGGCGTAACGAGCGAACGCTTTAACCACTAGGCTAGCCCACCACCCCGTGGAATTGTATGTAGTCACGTGTGTGTATAAAACTGATGTCTCTATCAGTGGGTTCATATATTCAGTTTGCGATTGGTTAGAGATTTAAAGAAACACATCCCAAATTAATTACGAGCATCTTAAGCGACTAGTAGATACCACCAGTGCCATGAGTGTGCCACTTATTAAGTCGTATTCGTGAAAAGAAAATTAACAGAAAAATGAATTTACATTTAACCCGGTAATTATTAAGTCAAATGACAAGGAACGCCAGCGCCAGTTTCAGCAACATCCTCTCCGGACCGGATGGCGAGTGTAATCAGTGCGTGATTTTGAGAGACAGTTCATTAGCGCTTGTAAACATACAAGAACATCGGTTTATTACAGGACATGCTTACCTCCTCCAACCGCCACCGCTGTCTTGCTTAAGGTCTGATTCGAGTAATTGTGTCCGAGACATTGATTTCGACAGGTTTTAAACACCATACTGTCTGAAGACTTGGTGTGTGTCTTTCGGATCTATCTCGAAATACGCCGTGTCACTTTAACCCTATCTACGTCCACTTAACCCCCTTGTTTTCAAAGATAACAGCGGCCGTAATGACACCTATCTATCTACGGATAGACCACCGCCATCACAAGGACACCTACTTACGTCCACATAACTCCCATGGTCTCGATGGTAAGCTGTGTTTGTTTGTTTGTTTTTTAATGAGCATTAATCTACGCAATGTGGGATACGATAACATGCATCAATCAAGTCAGCGCGCCTGACCACCCGATCCCGTTAGTCGTCTTTTACGACAAGCATGGGTTGCTGAAGATCAATTTTAAGCCTGATATTCACGGGTACAACGGTAAGTGTTGTCACTGACACATGCGTTTGTCTACTCTGGTTCCAATGACACCTACTCGTCCGAATCAGTCTAGAAGGTGAGTAGTGGAGTTTCCTCCTGGTCTTTCAGTACAGGTGAAAAGTATTGAGAATTGTAATTTCAGCATTGCTGCTGAATGCGTCTACTATTTTACATGATCCTGTTTAAAGAAATCGTATTTACAGGTACAGATATTGCGAGGAACGCCATGCAGGTTTAGCTGCTGGGTTTTGTTCTGAATACACAATGAAGCCGATTTTGGTGATATAATCTGACAGTTATTACAATCCTATTCAATGTCAGTGAGTGAGTGTGGGAGTTTGGTTTAACGCCACTTTTAACAGTATTCCAGTTATATCACGGCGTGTCAGCTTAATGTGGGAGGAAAGCCCGAAGTGATGCAGGTCTCAGACGTTTACCACTTCGGTGAAACCCACGAGCACGGGTATGGTGTTGCAAAACCTAGAAACATAATCGGGGCGAACCGGGATTCGAACCCACAATCATAGGTTTCTGGTGTGCCCAAGGGACGCAACACTGCACAGCGAAACGCGGAGCCTTAGACTGGGCCACCCGTGCCCCCTATTCAATGTCAGATACAGACTTTGCTTTGTTACCATAGGGGTCAATACCACGCACAATCCCGCTTATGTATGACGTATGTATTTTTAAGATGCAAGAGCAACATTTCATTTCTGTGATGTGTTCACTGAATCGGAAAACCAATAAAGTTTTGTGTTTTCACAATTCCACCGTCAGAATTTGTTTCAGTGCTCGCCGAAGACGCGGTTTTGAAACCATGCATGATACAACGTGTAAAACTCCATTGTGGAGTGCCTTGACATGATGTTACTGTAAAACTCCATTGTGGAGTGCCTTGACACGATGTTACTGTAAAACTCCATGGTGGAGCGCCCTGACACGCTGTTACTGTAAAACTCCATTGTTGAGTGCCTTGACACGATGTTACAGTAAAACTCCATTGTGGAAAGCCTTGACGCGATGTTACTGTTAAACTCCATTGTGGAGTGCCTTGACACGATGTTACTGCAAAACTCCATTGTGGAGTGCCTTGACACGATGTTACTGTAAACCGTTCGAACGGCGCACGATTTACTGTGCCATTACATTCATACAATTTCTTTTATATGACAATTTTTAAATTAATAATTACTACAAAATCTTTCTGTCAGAAATGGTCGATCGAGTTACCAAGTTGTTTAAGCGTTGACTCATCACGCAACAGACCAAGGTTCGAGTACTCGCCACGAGTACAATGTGTGTTTGCCCCTGCCGTTACAAATATATATTGCAAGAAGCGGCGTAAAACCCAAATCACTCACTCACTCGTCAATCACTACAAATCGTCGTAATATAGCTAGAATATTGCTAGAAAAAAAAACAATAAATGAAACTGACTCTTTTTTCAGAACAAAAATCTGCTCTTAGCATTATAGTGTCCTGCAGAGGCTGTCAACCTACAACAGCGGCGGTAGCGCGTTACTCCAAACTATCACCGAGAACACTAACCGCGCCCTTAGACCGCAGACAGTGGATAAGCAAGACAAATTCAAAAACCTTAAAAATTGCATCGTTTCGTTTCCTACATATAAACACTAAGCCATCGCGCTTCTCGGGGCGGTTGTAGATTAATGTTCCAGCGTTCACACACACGATTCGTCACTAACAGTAATAGCTTGAGCTCGTTTCTGAAACGTTCGTGTTCTGGTCACCCCAAACAATTGGCTCCTTCCAAGGTGACACCCACACACCCGGATGACCAATGCATGGTGAAGGATATAGCGCTAGTGCATTGTCTAGCCACGACACACGAGGTTAGTTTGTATAAATACATGGAACTAGATAGGGCACTCTTTCCCAATAGGACCGACTTTGTGGTCTTGTGGATACAGCGTCTGATCGGGGAGCATCTTCCCGAGGCAAGGGGGTTATTTGACTATAAACGTCCAGTTTCCACCCTGTTCTTACTCACAAGGTGCTCCCGTGATTTGATGCGCTTTGCGAGGTGAGACCAGTCTTATTACAATATATATCTTGATCGTCGATCTTATCGTCTTGACTGGGAGCTGTCAGTTAGTTTGAAGCAAATGCAAGTGATATGAGAGATGGAATAGAAGGGACATAACATAATAGCCACTAGTGGCGCGACGATCGAGCCCTGAAATTCCAGCCTAGTTCGGCAAGGATTTTATAGTTAACGGCCGCCTCTGTGGTCTAATGGTAGAGCGCCCGCACGGTGAGCGGAAGGTCCGGGGTTCGATCCCCGGCCGAGTCTTACCAAAAGACGTTAAAGGATGGTACTTGTTGTTAACCTGCCTGGCGCTCGGCATTAAGGGGCTAAAACAAGGACTGGTCGGCTCGGAGTCAGTATACTATGTCTGAGTGGGATATTCATGTTAAACTGCGGCATGGTATCCCAGTGAGCTAGCACTATAAATCGGCATCAGTCCGGACTAGTACAAGTAGCCACACACACAAACGTGCCGGCGCGTCGCTATATTAGCGCAATAATCTTGGACGCGATATAAAACCCAATTTCACCTCACCTTTTATAGTTAACTCCCTTGCCTCGGGCACATGATCGGGAAGCGGAAGGTGACTGCATCATACCAAAAAGATGTTAAAAGATGCTACTTGTTGCTACCCTGCCTGCCGCTCGGCATTAAGGGGGAAAACAAGGACTGGTCGGCTCGAAGTCAGTATTGTGTATCTGAGTAGGGTATTTATGTGCATGGACGTCGCTGTAAGAGTACGATAATCTTGAACGACGTTAAACCCTATTTCACCTCACCTTCTTTAACAATAACAAGCTCACGAATCAATAATCGTAATGCTTGTCGCAACGTTTCAGGAGCATAACATCAAAGACGACATCCTTGCTACTGATAAGACCAGATTATGCTACAGCTCACGTCAGACCAACATAATGTCAAACATAGCAGTTTCAACAATGACGGATCACAAATGTCAAACAACCTGGCAAATTTCTTCCCATCCAGTCCGTCTAACAATACCTCCCCAGCGTTGTACATTTGCCAGTTTCGCAATGTGACAATCCCGACGCCCACTGTGGCATGTTTATTGTTTAACGCCGCACTCAGAAATATTCCAGCTGCATGACGGAGATCTGTAAATAATCTAGTCTGAACGGGACTATCCAGTGATTGACATCATGAGCATCGATCCGCGCAATTGGGATACGGTGACATGCATCAACCAAGTCAACAAGCCTGACCATCCGATCCCGTTAGTCGCCTCTTACGACAATCATAGTCGCCTCTTACAGCAAGCTTTGGTTGCTGAAGACCAGTTGTAACCCGGCTGTAGGCCTAGTCCAACGAGGACACACACACACACACACACACACAAAGACGTCCACAGGGAGACAAACACACACATACAAAGACATCGACACACACACACACGCGCGCGCGCACGCACACACACACACAAAGACATCGACACACACACACACGCGCGCACACACACACACACAAAGACGTCCACAGGGAGACAGACACAAACACACACATACAAAGACATCGACACACACACACACGCACGCACACACACACACACATACAAAGACATCGACACACACTCACACGCACGCACACACACACACAAAGACGTCCACAGGGAGACAGACACAAACACACACATACAAAGACACCGACACACACACGCACACGCACACGCACACACACACACGCACACACACATATACACACGCAAAGACATCGACAGACAGAAAGTCACATACACACATTATTACAAGGTCGGTCCCTGACCTCCATACACAATAACGCCAAATATGCTGTAACTAGGAACAGGATGTAGTGTTTGATTATCTCATCATCACTCCGGCGACAAAAAGCATCCTCTCTTTGAGAACTCTAACCGGCCTTATACTGACGAGCACGAAGGGAGATGCGTTTAAGTCACAATTTGCCGCCGAGGTGATCTGGCCCCTGCGTAACGGTTAAACCGAGCCAGATCAAACAATAAATACATGGTGATTGTGTTCTCAGATGTGATGGCGTCATGCTACCCCAACGTTTTATCACAAGGATAATGATTCTTGAAAATGCTCCGTGTCACCAAATAACGTTTGAGTGGGAAATATCTTGGTTTTATGACGACTTCCAATTTGGCTTCCACCGCCTGTTACTCGTGCCATTTTGTAGATGCATATTTCAATGTATTAGTAATTGTTCTCTTTTAGGGGCACTGCCTCCGCTATGTAGAGGATAGAGCGTCTGCACGGAGAGTGGAAGGTCGATTATTGTTTGATCCTCTGGTCGCGACATGCCAAAGGACTTGCAAACGACAAAAGGTCTAACACAAGGACTGGTGGGCTCGGAATCAGTATACTGTGTCTGAGTGGGGTATCCATGTTAAACTGCGGCATGGTATCTCAGGGGGTTGGAATAAAACAGGCATTAGTCCGGCCTAATACAAGCAGCTACACGTGCATAGGCGTTGTTTTTAAAGTGTAATAGTCTTGAACGCGACATTAAACCCCAATTCACCTCACCTCTCTTTTGTGAAAAATGTCAAAACATATGGAAACATAACACGTCATAAAAATAACATGTATTGGTAATATCATCATTGCCGATAAATGCGAACCACTTCATCAATATCGCAACAAGATTACGTAGATTCCTATAGGCACACGCTAGGAAGATATTACTGTCTTGGGAAAGTATCCGATCTATTGCAGACTTCAAAAATGTCAAACTGATATCGGGTCATGCGTATGTCTCCATGACAACATGAATGAAAAGTCAATCACACAAAGCACTCATTTTATAGTTTCACTTTTATAGCAATATTAAAAAATATTAAAAGTGATTGAGGCTGCATGGGTGGTCATCTAAACTGCCAGGCATTAATCAATATACACTAATAATGAAACAAACAAGAAATGGTTATTCTATGATGATGTTTTGTTTGTTTTTTTTGTTTGTTGTGTTTAACGCCGCACTCAGCAATATTCCAGCTATATGATGGCGGTCTGTAAATAATCGAGCCTGGACCAGACAATCCAGTGATTGACATCATGAGGGTCGATCCGAGCAATTGGGATACGATGACATGCATCAACCACCTGACCACCCGATCCCGTTAGTCGCCTTTTACGACAAGCATAGTCGCTTACATTATTACAAGGTCGGTCCCTGACCTCCATACACAATAACGTCAAAGATGCTGTAACCAGGAACAGGATGTAGTGTTTGATTATCTCATCATCACTCCGGCGACAAAAAGTATCCTCTCTTTGAGAACTCTAACCGGCCTTATACTGACGAGCTCGACGCTGTGCGCGAAGGGAGATGCGTTTAAGTCACTAATTGCCGTCGAGGTGATCTGGCCCCTGCGTAACGGTTAAACCGAGCCAGATCAGACAATAAATACATGGTGATTGTGTTCTCATATGTGATGGCGTCATGCTACCCCAACTTTTTATCACAAGGATGAGGATTCTTGAAAATGCTCCGTGTCACCAAATAACGTTTGAGTGGGAAATATCTTGGTTTTATGACGACTTCCAATTTGGCTTCCACAGCCTGTTACTCGTGCCATTTTGTAGATGGATATTTCAATGCATTAGTAATTGTTCTCTTTTAGGGGGACTGCCTCCGCGATGTAGAGGATAGAGCGTCTGCACGGAGAGTGGGAAGGTCAATTGTCGTTTGATCCCCTGGCCGCGACATGCCAAAGGACTTGCAAACGACAAAGGGTCTAACAGAAGGACTGGTCGGCTCGGAATCAGTATACTGTGTCTGAGTGGGGTGTTCATGTTAAACTGCGGCATGGTATCTCAGGGGGTTGGAATAAAACAGGCATTAGTCCGGCCTAATACAAGCAGCTCGCACGTGCATGGGTGTTGTTTTTTAAGTGTAATAGTCTTGAACGCGACATTAAACCCCAATTCACCTCTTTCGTAAAAAAGTTTAAACATATGGAAACATAACACGTCATAAAAATACGATGTATTGGTAATATCATCATTGCCGATAAATGCAAACCACTTCATCAATATCGCAACAAGATTACGTAGATTCCTATAGGCGCACGCTAGGAAGATATTACTGTATTGGGAAAGTATCCGATCTATTGCAGACTTCAAAAATGTCAAACATGACAACATGAATGAAAAGTCAATCACACAAAGCACTCATTTTATAGTTTCACTTTTATAGCAATATTAAAAAATATTAAAAGTGATTGAGACTGCATGGGTGGTCATCTAAACTGCCAGGCATTAATCAATATACACTAATAATGAAACAAACAAGAAATGGTTATTCTATGATGATGTTTTGTTTGTTTTGTTTGTTTGTTATGTTTAACGCCGCACTCAGCAATATTCCAGCTATATGACGGCGGTCTGTAAATAATCGAGTCTGGACCAGACAATCCAGTTATTGATATCATGAGCGTCGATCCACGCAATTGGGATACGATGACATGCATCAAACAAGTCAGCAAGCCTGACCCCCCGATCCCGTTAGTCGCCTTTCACGACAAGCATAGTCGCCTTCTACGGCAAGCATGGGTTGCTGAAAACCTATTCTAGCCCGGATCTTCACGGGTCCGATGATGATGTATTTGATACGGGTATCATGGTTGTGTTTTGGACCTAACGTTTGCAGTCTGTCGGCGACTGTTGTCAACCTGGTAAAATTTAGATAACGTTTGAAATGTTTTGGTGAAATTAAATTTTCAAGTGTATATTTTCTTTTGTCCGGTAGCGTAGTCTCTGTAGTCTCGTTGTGTTGTGCTGCGTTCCTCAGCCGTACAAAGACCCGCTGATCGAAGGTTCACTAAATAGATTTGTCCTGATTATGATCCTTGGTCTCACAACACCATTACCGTGATTGTAGGTTTCATCATATTGATAAACGTCTATGACAGGTGACCTTCTGTCTACATTAAGCTGACACTTGTTAAAGTACTGAAATAATCCCATCTCACTCACTAAATCTGTAGGTTTCGCATTGGGTTAAGAGAATAAAAACGACAAAACCCATCCATATTCATAAGAAATCTTTTCCAAGAGTCCAGAGTACGATTCCGACTGGAGTGTATCATGTGCATGTATTTATGAATCACTATCAAACAGTGACGACACCAGGTGTTCGCGAAAAGGTCAGCGTATCCTGCCCCACCGGTCACCCGTCACAAACTCATGCAAAGGCAAGTCAATGACCCGACAATAAAAACGGGAACATATGGTACAAGTCAAACTAGGGAAATGGACCAGACAGCATTTTTGTAACTGATGCGGAAATACATTGGGAAATGTCTTCCGCATACCTACAATAAACCCTTTTGAAAGCTTCGCTGAGGTTTTGAATGAGGTGACCTTGATAAAGGACAAGGGTCGGGTAGTAACAATAACTGTTATGTACGATACCTTCAAAGGATGAACATTGGGTGAGAGCATCAAGAGTGTTTCGTGCCCTTTGTTGTTTGTTTGTTTGTTTGTTGTTTAACGCCGCACTCAGCAATATTCCAGCTATATGACGGCGGTCTGTAAGTAATCGAGTCCAGACCAGACAATTCAGTGATTGACATCATGAGCGTCGATCCACGCAAATGGGATACGATGACATGCATCAACCAAGTCAGCAAGCCTGACCACCCGATCCCGTGAAACTGGCAAGATTAGTGTTGACTTTGGTGGGAGTTTGTAGTGTTACGTGGAACCATCGTAAAAGTCACTTTCATAAGGTCACCGCGTTGTGTCTCTACTTACGTTTATTTAGAGTTGTGGTATATATAGAGAGAAAAAAACCGCGCTCATGCTTGTTCGAAACATTTTTTTACGAAACGAATGGTCTTTGTATGGTATCTAGCATTCGCGTTATTTTTTTCATGAATGAAAATTTCCAGCGTGACCTTTCAAGTGTGACCTTAGCGAGGTCACAGTTATACAATCAAAGCGAATAAAACGAGGTCAACCTTGTACGACACACGTGTGACGTAAGGATTTAGTATCTCACCAACTGTCTCTTTACCGGTGGGTAACAAAATCTTGTATGTACATGGAGTGACCCGACAAATCCAGTAATTAAACTCGATCACCTCTTGTCTCTGGGCTATATCAATGCAGAAAAGGTACACGACGACCAGAGTTTGTTTTTAACTACGTTTACAAGAAATGATTACCCAGCTCTATGCTTAATTTCCTGTCATCAGAAAAGAGCTTAATTTGAAATGCGAACTTCAAAGGGACAAAAATAAATGTAAAGACGACGAAATGAAACCTGAACTATTTCCAGCCCAGCCTCGGGTCGTGATGGGGGTGGGGGTTGGGAGGGGGGTGGGGGTGGGTGGGGGGTGGGGGTGTGGGGGTGGGGGTGTGGGGGTTGGGGGGGTGGGAGGCGGGTCGTTATCAGATGTGTATAGATGTGATTTAATCATTCGCTAACGTCGGTGAGATGTGAGTGAGCGAATGAGATTACTGAAATAGAGTGTGAACAAGTGTATCTTTTATATATCACAGAGTGCCTGGGTGAGGGAGTTGGATTTAGCGCCGCTTTGAACAGTATACGCGTCATATCACGGCGTGTCTGTTTAATGTGGGAAGAAAGCCCGAAGTGATTCAGGTCTAAGACGTTTACCACTTTGGTGAAACCCACGAGCACGGGTATGGTGCTGACAAACCTAGAAACATAATCGGAGTGAACCGGGATTCGAACCCACAATCATAGGTTTGTGGCGTACCCAAGGGACGCAACTCTGCACAGCGAATCGCGGCGCTTTAGACGACCGGGCCACACGTGCTCCAGTTGAAATAGATAAAGTTGATCTTGATTAAAATAATACATGTATTTGTCAAGTATTTGATCCAAATAATAAATAAAACTTGTGAGCGAGTCGGTGAATACATGTTAATATTGCAGCTATATCTGACAAGTAAATACTAGTCTGAGTTAGTATGAACCAGTGGTCGAGAGTATGATCATCGACGATGACACAGAATCAGTAAGGTCACGTAAAGCACGACTGGCTCGAATATAACTGATGCGACCTAAAGCAACATTCACTGACCATTCGTAATATGATCGCGTCAGTAAATCTTCTAATAAAACAGAGTACCGAGTACCCAGTCTTCTAAAGCGACGCAATTCGCTATGCAGAGTTTATCCCTTATGCGTATCAGAAACCTAAGACCCTGGGTTTGAAACCCGGTTCGCCCCTATTATGTTTCTAGGTTTGTCAGCCCCATACCCGTGCCAAGTGGTAAATGTCTCAGACCTGCATCACATCGGACTTTCCTTCCACATTACGCTGACACGCCGTGATCTAAATGGAATACTGTTTAAAGGGTCGACATTCGCATTGTTCGAGCGATGGAATCGTTTGAATCTTAAATTAAAGTTCGGCATCAGAGAATGCATTGAATAAGAAGATCCGGGGTAGAACAGCTCTTGAGCAACCCTTTTTGCCGTAAAAAGCGACTGTGCTTGTTGTAAGAGGCGACTAGCGGGATCGGGTGGTCAGACTTTTTCGATGCATGTTATCGTATCCTAATTGTGAAGATCGATGCTCATGATGTCAGTCACTGGATTGTCTGGTCCAGACTCAATTATTTACAGACCGCCGTCATACAGCTGGAATATTCCTGAGTGCAGCGTGAAATAGCAAACAAACACATGAAGAACGACGCAGCATGTTTGCCCAGTATGGGAGCTATCGTGGTTAAAAGCAGGTACTATCTGTTGAGAATGCACTGACTGCAACATTATGAGTGAGTGAGTGATAATTGCTTAACGCCGCATCAGCAATTTTGCAGCCATTAGCCGCGCGACACCGGCTGAACAAAAGCCATCAATGCGCACAAGACCACGTTGCGTCAGTTCCGTTGTTTGAGAACGAGTTCAGACACTGGTTCAAACACCAGCTGTGAAGAAACTGGGACTGGACAGGTTATCTGTGTAAATGTGTACCTCATTTTTCCGGTAACCTCACATTCCAGAAACTGAAAACCTTGAGAGACTCATATAATCTTTTATACTTTTCAATCCATGCAACACGACACTTTGCTTGGCTATTGTACCTGTGTTTCGCCATGCCTCAATGCTTCAATATGCAACGTTACACATTGATCCACTACGTCAAAGACTTGTTCACCTTTGTGGATCAAAGATGTGTTCATACATGTATATTCATAAACGATTCCTGAAAACCGCTTAACGCAGACGAATCGACAAATTACAACCTTGTCGATTCTACATGAAGTGCTGAAATGAACAGTCAATTCTCATTCATATGAACACTCTATAACGATTTCTACATATTTAGCCCAGGCCTTAAATTATACAGATCTTGTTGGCCAAACAGACCCCTCATCATATACTTAAACAGAACCAAAACAAAGTTACACTTGAAAAATGGATTTGTAAAATTGCAAACGCTATCAAAGCGTTACTAGGCTGAAAACAGTCGCCGAAACACTGCAAATTTAAATAACTATTTCTTGTTTGTTTCACTCTTAGCCAGCAACATGGGTGTATAGCTTCCGACTGCCAGACAATATATTTATATTAGTACGTTCCACGGTATCATTTAGACGTCCCGCGGGTATATTGCTAAAAGCGGCGTAAAGCCAAAATCACTCACTCACTCATCAAAACGTCGAGTCGGACGTATGATGTCCCAACATAAAAAATCCCATTATCTGATTTATGGCAATTATCTCTCCCATATCCACAATGGTATTTGATTTGTTCGGATAATGTTTATTATTAATTCTGGCTAAAGTTTGCTCGGGAACAGATGTCTTATCTTACACTATTAATTAATTCTGAAATAATGCACTGGGACGTCGCGTATTTGCCAAAATGGCGGACAATAAAGAGATTGGCAATTTCTGTAGTCGTTATCAAGACACGAAAATTGATTTTGTGTCTGGAACTCTCCAACAGAAGGAATGGACCAGGTTATTCGTCACCAAAAGGAATTCAAAACTACTTTCTTACATAAGCATTACAAGGGTCATCTGAAGCCATTCTCATTTATGAAGTGTGACGATATCCTGTTGCACTGTCGGATCGCGGTGGCAGATGACTGCGGGGCACTCAGTTACAGAAATATTACTGACAACGCGGTGGTTGCCATGGAGATTCCAGCAACAGCACAACAATCGGTAAATATATCATTTGAGGAGGAAATAAATAGTGCTTGGTCACGCCAGCAATACATTGTGTTGCTGTGAAAAATAATAAGAATACCAGCAGTGGTCGTTACAGCTACAACCATTTTGAATTTAGAACCAGTTCTATGTGCGCGAGGGCACTGGAGTAGCCTAGTGGTTAAAGCGTTGGCTCGTCTCACCAAAGGCCTGGGTTCGATTTCCCAAATGGGTATAGTGTGTGAAGTCCATTTCTGGTGTCCCCCGCCGTGATAATGCTGGAATATTGCTAAAAGCGGCGTAAAACCGTACTCACTCACTCACTCACTCACTCACTCACTATGTGCGTGACAAACACATGGCGAATACAACGCCAAGAAAAATTCATTTGGCATGTGAAATTCGTTATATAAGAATAATTCAAGTAAAACTACTTTGTTTGGTATAATGTGAGTAAGTTGGATTGATCCTGTCTTATAACGTGTCATGTGTTTAAAGCCTTACATTTATTTGCTTGGTTTACGGGTCCGCCGACATTATAAATAAATATAATCAGAAAGAAAAAAAATCAAATGATAATATGTTTTAAACCGCCGAAAGTAACGATCGGTATAAATAATTCAAGGGATATTGAAATGACTAAAAGCATTTTTCCCAACGAAATTCGTCACCATAAGTCAAACAAGTAGGACCCAAACCAGGCCAATATTTATTTTGTCACCTACATATCCAAATCAAACATTAAGATGAGTAAAACAATGTGGTCCAATGTATTTTATTGCTATTTTCTTTCGACCTAACGACCAAATCTTTCATTGCGATGAACCAGACCGCCTCCGTTGTCTAGTGGTAGAGCGTCCGCCCGGAGAGCGAAGGTCCGAGATTCGATCCCCGGCCGCGTCATAACAAAAGACGTTTAAAGATGGTTCTTGTTGTTACCCTGTCTGGCGCTCGGCATTAAAGGGATAAAACAAGGTCTGTCGTCTCGGAGTGTACTGTGTCTAAGTGGGGTATTCATGTTAAACTGCGGCATGGTATCACAGTGTGCTAGCACTATAAAATCGGCATTAGTCCGGAGTAGTACAAGCCGCCAAACACACACGTGCATGCAGTCGCGATATAAGTGTAATAATCTTGGACGCGACCTCTTTTTACCTCACCTCACACAGAACCAAATAGTTAGCAAACATCGCCACTCCGGCTATCTCTCTCTGTCCCCCGCCGTCATATTGCTGGAATATTGCTAAAAGCGGCGTAAAACCATACTCACTCACTCACTCACTCATTCATACAATTCACACACTAATTCGTTATGAACGGTTAGTCATCTCCCTTGCTTGTATGAACTGAAGTGGTACATACACATTGTCCGGTGCACTTTTATGAGTGGAAATCTCTGCAGTCGTAATTACACAATTCTGAAGACTACATTGATTATACAAAGGTTCGACAACACAGGTTTACGAAATCCCAAGGCCATAAATTTGCTACAGAATCGTTAGATGTGACATGGAAACATGTGCGGAAAGGGTAAATTCTTGGAGGCAAGAACTCATGTTTATGCCTCTCTGAGGATAATTACATCCGATTTATTAGAGCGACAGGTTATATTGCGTCGGTAATAGAAGCCAGAAATCATCTTTAGCGGAAAGAGACATGAATAAATTAGTTTACCTACCTGAAAGGTTAATAAGCCGGTTACTATGACAACCTGGGATGAAGAGCTTGTGCAGCGTGGGAGAACAGTCGTTTTCTTTCCGGCTCTGAAGATTCGGTAGATTCTACTGGTCTTCACCAACAGCGGTACGTAGACCAAGGTGAAGGTCAGACTAAAGCCAACGTTGTTGACGTAGCATGAAAAGTTGTTTGGGAACGTGAGGAAGCCGAAGACGAGGAGGTAAGCGGCACAAATCCCCACAAGCATCATCTGGGACAGCTCGCGGCTCGACGACCGGATAATCCGCTCCTTCCGGAAGTTGTGGAAGAACAGGATGACGAACGTGGTGAGGGAGAGTCCGACGATGGTGAAGAAGAAGAGAACGATTGCAATTGGATCGGCCATTCTGACGTAAGTTGGATCCACTGAAAGGCACGTCTTTCTCGTTTGATTATCAGGCCAGAGGAACTCGTCACATGCTTGACATTGTGTTGAGTTTGAGGATGTAACTTCGTTGTCTTTGCAGGTGACACATTTCCAGCAGCATGTCTCTCTGGGAAACGTTGCGATTTCACCGACACCGCACGGTTCCGCACACTCGGAGAGCGGTAAACCTTCACTTCCGTTTGTAAAACTCGGCCACTGAAGAAAGGTTTCGTCTATATTCAACATGGCGGTTCGCATATCCCACATGCCCACATTCTGATGAAGCGGCAAACTGTTGACCATCTGACACTGACGAACGTCAAGTTTGCCAACTACGTCACCATTTTGGTCAAAAGATATCTTCCCAATGGAACCATAGTATTCTACTTTCTTAACATATTGCAAAAGGGTTTCAGTGTTAATACAGCTTTGCACTTCCTTACCTCTAGCAGTGGGACACGCATCTTTGATGTACGCATCCAGCGCATTCGCAAATGCGTACACTGCATCCACTACGTACGATGCTGCAAATTTGGGGATATAGTCAACACGGTCCATCGTAGAATTATCTAAGATTTCGTCCGTTTCTTCACTCCCATGTTCATGGCCCTCAAAGCAAAACCACTGATCAAAACTTTTGAGTTTTCTACGTTCCTGTTCGTTATATTTTCTTGCTTGAAGGTGTGTCTTCATATACGTCATGAACGTCGGCAACGTTGATGAATACGGCCTTACAGCCAGAGAGCCCACTATGTCGTTGCAGATATCCGAATGATCATTTAAAACAACCGACAACCCATCACTTCCGATCCAGATAAACTCCCGTGATGCACTAGTTCTTTTCACGGCCTTCATAATGAACGTGGTATGCTTGATGTCGGCGTATAGTACGACAACCTTTGCGGTTGTGTATCTTCTTAAGGACGATATCACATCATCGTAATCCTCCCCAGACATGCCGTCTCGTAGTTCAATAGACTGGGCTACGCATATATCAATTTGGCGAAGAAGCGGTTTCAGCTTCTTCTCGCTCTCCTGTCCATAACTTCCTTCAGAATACACGACTGATACGTAGCTCCAGTTAAAATATTGTAAAACGTCCGCTATCACCTTCACCTGGTTCAGATCTGCTGGAACCATTCTCAGAAAGTATGGAAACTTCGTTTTGTCACTCAACAAATCACTAGTCGCCGTATGACTGATTTGGGGGATCTTAAACAAGGTCATCACGTTGGCAACGACGATACTTAAGGAACTCGTATATGCACCCAACACTCCGACAACATCGTAAAATCTCGGTAGTTTCCGGTCTTCACATGACGAGGCATTGCACGTGCTGTGTAGTCTGTTTGCTTCCGGCATAAATTGCATCGCCCGTGCCAGGGCCATAGAAGGCAGAAAGCAATCGTCCAAGATGGTGGTGCCTAATGTAATGTTTGACAGGATGTCAGAACTGTTGTTAATTTCACTAATTGCAAATCTGACAGCTTCGACATATTCAATAGCCCTGAATCCAAATATACTGTCACTACAGCGGCCGTCTTTCGATGCGTGGATTGAAAACACGGCGCCAAGATTGATGTCGCCGTCAATTCTGGTGGAGTACTTGCTGTCATACACGTCTTCGGGAAAACAGTGAATTCCAAACAGGAACAGCACCCATATCAAGTATAAAGATGTGACGACTTGCTGTCCAAGAGGAGCTGCACTTGCCATTGTCGTTCATAAACTGTGATAACGACGGGCGAGTTCCTGATACTTTAACACATAATTCTTTGGGATTGCAGACACCCGAAAGCGCTACTTTGATATGAACGTTTTTGTTCTTCGCTCTGTTTAATTCGAAATCGAATTTACGAATCCGCCCTCCACGCCATATCTTCAGATTATTTCTTCTATTTCTGAATTCAAAATGGCATTGGTCTGACGCATTTACTAAGTTTGGTTGTAAATCCCATTTTACTTTCCTGATTCAGTGGAAAACCGAAACAGTTATTTTGATCCAATCATCTAATCGATTCTCAACTGTCTTGATCACTTTTAGACATCCATGAATGCAGTCAATGGGGCCGCTTCATAAGCTGAGCTACAAATAGAATAAATCTTTAACTAACGAATCATTTATATGCATCGTCGCACAGACTTGCCAATACACCTCGCTTTGCCTATTACTCAATCAAGTACAGTACTCATAAATTCATAAACAGAACCCCAGTGATGCCATGGGCGGGCGAGAGTCTAAAATACGTTGCAAACAGCGCTGTGAAAACATTCACATTTGTTCTGACAATACACGGAGTATAATTAGCCTGTTAGGAATGTTTCAGAAGACGGAGGTGGGCTGGCATGATGGACTGTACTTTCTCAGATCCTTAGCAAGTGAGGAAACATTTATCGAACGTTAAATATTGCAGTGCGAATATACTCGTAATGGTACCTCCTTCTCCAGTGGATTCATAACGATTCAACTGATAGCCTATTCACACACTTCGTCTGTATGGATAACAGATGGGTTAAATGTACAGCCACACACGAAAGGTAAACACACTTACAGATGAACTTAGATAACACTGACGGAATCAAATATTTCTTCATGCTATTTTAACCAAAGTGGCTTTAGTTCTCTGAGAGTCTTTTCTGAGGCTAATGGCGTTTCTTGCTCTTACGGTTATCTTAGGTAATAAAGTTTAACACCAACCTCTACAGCGCTAGTTTGCCTTAATGGGACGAGGCATGTTCCGCGCTTCTGGCGAGGCTGCGTTCAGTTCTACGAGTCGTCTGTTAGGGGAATGTGCACACGTTGTGGAGCTTCCGATGTCCTGTGTTCTTTCAAAGGTATTAATCCATTACAGTCGACACACAAACGTCAGACCCAGTCTAGGTGAGGGAGCATGGACTTTATGACCCTTGTGATAACGATGTTGTGGAAAATATTATTTTCGTGGGTTTTTAATGTTATCAGAGTATAAATAACTTCGCATAAGTTTCCCGAATCAGCATAAAAATTCAGTATGCAGACACGGAGGTATAAAAACAAAGAGACAATTTCCTGATTATGATCGTGGTTAAATATATTTGTCCCTGGCCAGTCTCTTCATGTTGCTGTCGTTGATGCATGATTAGTACCAGGAAAGTGACGAAAATTGCTTCTGACAGACACCTTGTCTTCTGCTTGGCATATAAGCCATCGGTTTCACGTTCTGTATTAGTTAGGAACTTCGTGACAAGCCTCGTCCTTGCTTTTGACGGGTATGTTAGCCTTGAGCTTAAATGATCTTCTTAAAGAGTTCAGGGCCGTGTGTAGCTGCCAAATTTACATTTTCAGTGATCAAATGACACATCTCTCAACTTTAGTCTGTTTCAATGATTACGGACGTCCAAACAAAAACAAACACTCACCAAAGTTGGAATTGTAGGAATATGAGTTTTCAGAGCTCATTTTTCTTCCTTGATCCGGCTGTCCATTCCTATATCCGTGAAACGCCATGGTCATGTCCTAACGTAATAGTTGGGCAAATCTCTGGGAAGCAGGACGAACATAACGAATTAGCGGGACACGAACGTCTTATATTCTCAGTGTAACAGTTAGATGTGCATTGCGTGACACGCTCCCCTACCGCCTGGCTGACTTTGATTATTTCCAATTTGTTTCAACCGACATCCATCAATCTTTTAAGCAGACAGAAATATTCTATTGTCTTGTCAACCTTCCATATTATGGCAATTATTTTCTCCCGTCTTCATACAACACATACTAAGTTGCTTAGAAACACCACTCTCACACTGACTTCGTTGTCGCCGGCTCGGTGCTTTAACAGTGACCACCACAGCCAGCGGTAGTACCACATTGTCGTCTGCTTCACAAGCGCATGCGCATACAAATCAAAGAAATCAATCTGATCGAAGCTCTTCACAGCAACAGAGAGAGCTCGTCAACACGTGCAGTCATATCGAGTAATGGCGACGGTATCGCTGCTTCAGACCGACGATAGGATGCACGTGGCGAACATCGCGGCTGTTGCTGAAAAGCCTGAGCGGGATCAGCGAGATAAGTGGTACTAACAACTTCTCCGATACCTGCACGTTAATAGATCGAAGCCTGTAGGAGGCATTTCAAGGGGCCATGTAACGACACGTTTAGAGGACAGATGTGTATTAATTCTTGACGTTATCCCATTAGTCACCATTATCAAATTAACAGAGCCTTCTAGGGGATTGTGGTTATTGAAGGGATTAATTCATCATCTGCATCACCTGACGATGGTTGCCGAGAAGGGACATCGCTTTCTCGCGTCTCGTATTATAGCTTTCTTATCTCGTACAATCGCTTTCTCGTATCGTGTTATCGCTTTCTCGTATCTTGTTATCGCTTTCTCGTCTCGTGCAATCGCTTTCTCGTATCGTGTTATCGCTTTCTCGTCTCGTGTTATCGCTTTCTCGCCTCATGTGATCGCGTTATTGCCATCTCGCGTACCTAATGAAGGCGAGAAAGCGATGTCCCCTCTCGGCCACCAGACATAACAGGTTTTTCCATCCCTTGTATTGATGAAGTCTTTGTAGGCACGCTCCCAGGCTGCATATATGAATGCCTCATTGACACCAGTAAATGGAACAACATTTAGTTAATTTTAGTTTAATGTCAAGGGTGTATCCACATAACAGATGCGATAAAAATAGCATGTGCAACAGACGTAACAGGTGCGTTACTTGTTTGTTTCTTTCATTCTTTATAACGCCGTACTCAGCAAGTTCCAGCTATTTGACGGCGGTCTGTAAATAATCGAGTCTGGACTAGACAATCTGGTGAATGAGATCATGAGAATCGATCTACGGAATTTGGGATTGATGACATGTATCGACAAACCACCCGATCCCGTAAGTCGCCTCTTACGACAAGCATAGTCGCCTTTCATGGCAATATACCTGCAAGAGGGCGGCGATCTGGAACAGACAATCTACGCAATTGGGATACGATGACAAGCATCAACCACGTCAGCGAGCCTGACCACCTTATCACGTAAATCGCCTCTTACGACAAGCATAGTCGCTTTTCATGGCAATATACCTGCAATATGGCGGCGATCTGGAACAGACAATCTACGCAATTGGGATACGATGACATGCATCATCCAAGTCAGCGAGCCTGACCACCCGATCCATTTAGTAGCCTCTTAATGGGTCTTCATGTATGCGTTTCTTGTCACACATGATTCTTTTCGACGCTAGGTCGTAATGAACATGTCGTATATTCCATACTGCCACGTAACATAGACGGGTGTTTCTATGATCCATGATCCATCTGAAACCACGAACGACAAATGAAACAAATGTGATTACAGGCCAATTAGCTGTCTTTGGATAGGTCATTAATAACTCAAATATATGGTTTAGTTTTGAAGAACAGAGCTCCTGTAAATTGACTTTTTTTGCACCTAAATGGACTCACGTAAGTAACCCCACTCCGCCCCGATCCGTACAAGCAACAGTGCTTGTGGACCATTCTAACAAGGGTCCACACGGGTCCTTCTCTGTGACTGATACAGTGAGTGCGTTGGGTTTAACGCCGCTTTTAACAGTATTCCAGTTATATCACGGCGTGTCAGCTTAATGTGGGAGGAAAGCCCGAAGGGATGCAGGTCTGAGAAGTTTACCACTTCGGTGAAACCCACGAGCACGGGTATGGTGCTGACAAACCTAGAAACATAATCGGGGCGAACCGAGATTCGTACCCACAATCATAGGTTTCTGGCGTGCCCAATGGACGCAACTCTGCACAGCGAATCGCGGCATCTTAGACGACTGGGCCACCCGTGCCCCCTGTGACTGATATAAGATACACACCCGCGTGTTAGAATAGGTCCCCTACACAGGGCCTAGGCTGGCCCTAGGAGGCGTCCCAATATTTGATTGACTTGGTTGATTGTGTGTCATCGTACCCCGTCGGGGTGGATCGTTGCTCGCAATATCGATCACTGGATTGTCCGGTCCAGATTCGATTATTTTCAGATCGCAGTCATATAGCTGGAATATTACGGAGTGCAGCGATGAGCAACAAACAAACATCTGTTATCATTTCATTTCTACGGCCTTGATTGTCAATGATGGAACTTGTTATTTATCAAGGTAATAGGTCATGAAATGTTTCATTTTAGAGCTCCAATAGTATTTCAAATTGTTTTAAAACATTGATCAACTATTATGGTACCAAATCGGGTCTCAACTTTTGATATTCAAGTGAGGTTCATGAAAAAATGCCTTCATTCATATTAACCGTCCACAAACTCCATTGTAAGCGGACTATTTCGGTCAACACCAACACACACACACACACACACACACACACACACACCCAACCAACCAACACACACACACACACACACATCCTCCCCCACGTGACAGTGTTCGCAGGTTTATCTCATTTTATTTACAGTCCGACGCAATATTAACGTATGCGTCGTAAAACGGCATTCATTCAGTTTATTCCATTATTCAGGATCATGTTTTTTCTTCTCGAACAGAAAAAACACTTTGAAATCATGCTCAGAAACAAACTGAATGTTTTCAAAAGCATTGGAATTTACTACGATCGAGTATGATATTTTCTATCCGGTGACTTTACAATAATTTCTTTTGTTGATAACAGTCTCAAAACAACTGCGGAAATTGATACTGATTTTTAATTTTATATTGCAATGGCAATTTTTTTTTGGCTATCGTTTTTATATAACATAGCTGAAGCTCTGTTGATGCTATCAACAAGTATCATGTTTGAGGTGTGTCGTGCTTCATCGATTATTTAATGCATTCTCTGATGCCGAATTTAAATCAAGATCCAAACGATTTCATTATTGTCATCGCTAGAACAATGCAAATGTCAAGTTAACCAGCAAGAGTTTGGCTTAATGCCGCTTGCAACAGTATTTCAGTTGTTTCACGGCGTGTCAGCTTAATGTGGGAGGAAAGCCCGGAGTGATGGATGTCTTAGATGTTTACCACTTTGGTGAAACCCACGAGCACGGGCACGGGCATTATAACCGGAGTATCCACAATCGGCTCTGGCAGTGTGTTTCCTGTTACGGAAAGAGCCGACGATAGCCATATGTAAGCACTTCTATTACTCCTTACGTTCAAGCAGGCCCTGCTAAACAGACACAGCGTTTGACTGTATGCACACTGAGGATTCGTTTCCAAGCCAGCATGTTCTATTATCAACACTTGAGAACTGTCTGTAAAACGTGGAAACAATTTACTCAAAATGCTTCTGACGAAAAAGATGGATTTGTGAGAAAATCCTACCAGACAGACATGCTGTATCTACCATTAAAGCGTATAGCTTATTGTTGGTTTTTCATGCGATCCTGCCAGTTGAAAGTTCTAGAATGAATGTGAAGAACCTGATAGTCAGTAATGTGTGTTGGCTTCCAGAAAACAGAAAAAAGCTAAATCTCTTTCGTTGTTTTTTAAATTTAGATTTCGGCCAAGTTCTTGTCATCTAAGTGCAGGCGGATGATAAATACAATTACCTATTTAATATTTCATTTCAAATCACGTTCAGATTAAGGCCTTGACAACACCACAGCGACCCGTTTCCGTGCACCGGAAGAGGAGCAAGAGAGCGCCCTCTGGTTTCATTTTTTATACACTGCTGCGAGCTGTCAATCAATCTGACAAGGCCTGAAGAAGCGCAGTAACCTCGGTATGCGAAATGAGCATTTAGACGACTCTCTCTATAATTTCAATTTCAGAGTTATTTTTTAAAAATAATTACGTTTAGAATAGTTTATAAAAGGAAAATCATTGACTTTTGCAGGTTACGGATAAAGCTTTTGTATATAGTATGTTTCGATGTTGCTGTAACAGGTTTCAGGGATCCATTCACATAATATTCACTGAAATTTTGCTTTTTACGCCGTATGGAATCTGTTTTGGTGGATATTCGAGAATGCTTATTCTGAAATGGAGAAATCGTGACAATATGTTGATTTCGGGAGTAGAATCTAGGAATTTTCGGATTTAACCCCTGTTATGGTTGCGTCAGTTTTACTTGTTTAAAATGCACGTTCAGAATTAATGATTCCTGGCACAGAAGCAATTGCAAGAACAGTAGCGTCGCGTGATCATAATGGTTTAAAAGGTTATGATATATATTGTATATGTACCAGTTTTGACAGTAACCTCACGTAAATGTTCAAATCATCACTTTCTCAGGGTCGCACAATCATTCGACAGAAGGCAGGGTGGTTTAATGTTTGACGAAAACAAATTCATAAAAGGTTAAAACTGAATATTCTGAAACACAATTGATTGCTTTAAAATATCCATATTTTTCAAAACGGTAGGCGAAATGAAACAGGGTAGATTATTTCTTAAAGGACTATATATCTTAGTACTAGTTTGTTTTTTTTCTTGCGTGAAGTTAGGTGGAAATTTAACGTTTTAGTTGAACACCTTAATTACAGCATGCTGGTTTGGGGGTCTATTTTCATATACACGAGAGGGTATGATATTTCCTGTTTAGATAATTTCAGCCAGCTCTACTTGCTACTAACTCTCTAAAAGACTTATAACATGGCTTTTGATGGTAACATGATAAGATATAAACAGCTGTATCATTGGAGGAGGAGTGGAAAAAGTCAGGTTCAATCTTATAGTCTAAGTGCGCATGTGTTAACTTGTGCGTTTTTAAACGAGCGTGTATGTGGTATATTTCAAGCATGTTTAGGGCGAGTTTGAAGGTTGAACGTTGGTCGTAAATCACTGAACGCAACATTATTTGAATTTAAAAATCATTATATCCCGAATAGAATTCGTGTGATAACGAGTATATGCTGCGAATATCCAATTCGATCAGAATGCAGACAAGCAGACCGACAAATGTTGTTTTCTAGAACCTCAAACTTAATGTATCATTGACGAAAACGATGTCTGATTAAATTCTCTATTTAACAAGACCACATGTCCTCGGGTTTTTTTCCCAGGGGAACAATTGACTTGTCTTTGTGTGTGTTTGTGACGGTTACCTCCAGTGGGACAGGATACGCTCACTTTTCAGTAATATCTTATATCATCTCTATTTGATAGTTATTCATAAACACATGCTCATGATCTAGTCGGAATCGTACAATGGACTCTGCTTTTAGTACAGTTTCTTATGATTACCGTCACGATATGGCTGAAATATTCCCGACGTGACGTTAAACTTGGGGCTTGTTTTCAAAGCCTTCACTGGTAACACCTCTCTCTCTCTCTCTCTCTCTCTCTCTCTCTCTCTCTCTATATATATATATATATATATATATATATATATATATATATATATATATGGGGGCGGTCGGGTAGCCTAGTGGTTAAAGCGTTAGCTCGTCACGTCGAAGATCCGTGTTCGATTCCCGACATGGGTAAAATGTGTGAAGTCCATTTGTGGTGTCCCCGCCGTGATATTGCTGTAATATTGCTAAAATGGCGTAAAATCAACCTCACTCACTCACTCACTCACTCTTATATATATATAAACAGCTTCATACAATTCCACGGGACAGTCGGGTAGCCTAGTGGTTAAAGCGTTCGCTCGTTACACCGAAAACCCGGGTTCGATTCCCGACATGGGTACAATGTGTGAAGCTAGGAGTGGCGTAAAACCATATTCACTCATAAATAAATAAATAAATAATAAATTTTAAAACCTATTGGCATTAACTTTGGCAAACCAGTCTAATCAAGAGGGACAACAAACTCCGGCAAACTGCCTGTCCTTGCGAGTTTGTGTCAAGCTATTCCGTCACCACTTTCTCTGTCTGCTCGTCCAACAGTGACTGACTACCCTAATTACACGAGGCCGTGATACACAGATCTCGTAGGGAGTGCTGATTAGACGTGGCCCCCAGCAACACATGTTGGAAGAGGCGACTAAATGGATGAGGACCCGGTTCCACAAAGCGATCGTAGCGCTACGACTTTCGTGGTCGTATTGGCGCTAAAATCGCTCTGTGGAACGGGTCCAAGGACGTCACTCGGTGACTTACTGAGCTCATGGTCTTCACCCACCCGACGGCGTGGGACGCTCCTCTTAGTATAAATAACTGGTTTGTTTGATTCATACTCGACAATTTACTGGAATATTGCCGACTCTGGTTTAAACAACAAATAAACAAAAAATCATGCGGTTTCCCACAATGCACTTTGAACTTCCAGAGTTCGACAGAAATTAAGGTTCGCTTCTTAGTACATACAAGTATTTGAATAATATGAAGGTATTTTTGTCATTGGGATCTATAATGTAATATTATTATTAATTATTATATTATATTGTCAAAAGGGGGTCCCAACCCCTTGAAAACTCACCAGAATCGAATACCCCATTCAGACACAGTATAGATTCCGAGCCGACCAGTCCTTGTTTTATCACCGTGATGCCGAGCGTCACGCCAGGTAAGTAATAGTTACAAAACTTGACCTTGAGGCTGAAGTTCAGTGAGCACTTGTACGTATACAATTGTATTCTGAGGGCACACAGCAACGTGAACCTCAAAGTCAATGTTTGTAACTATTTTACACACTGGCTTTATTGTGTGTCACACGCGTTCATATCCGTGAATCACCTGTCTTACAATAGATGTTACACGTGCCTAGGTATCAAGTTACACGTGCCTAGGTTTTCAAACAGATGAACACCTACATTTCTCCCAATGTGCAAAATAGTTACTATCCGTGACATTGAGGTACAAAGATGACCAGTCGAGCACGTGCATTGTATCCCATGGCCTATACGAGTGTCCATCTAACGGTAACCGGAAGAAAAGTTATAGGAAAAGAATTTTCAGATTTGGGTCGGAAAATAGGTTACATAAAAATATTTACAAACAAAAATTATTTATGGCTTTTTATTGAAGACAGATTGTTTTGTATATATAACTTAATTTAATTCAAATTCCACTGTTGCTTATGAAGTCCTCTTCGATCTAACCCCTTGACAAAATTGTACAATATAAAGACATCTCGTTCAGTAACTATTTCGTACCATCTTTTAATGTCTCTTGATACGGCAAGATGGTCGAACTACCGGCCTTTGATTTAAGGTTAATGATATACACGTGTCCTTTGTCTCGAAATGTGTGCCATGCATGTTATCTTCAGGCTAAACTGCAAATACCTTATTGTAGGAGAATTTGGACAATGTCTGGCATGTCGATACTTTACACCATGCCGATGACTGCATATTGAAGTACTGTAGTCGGCACGTGACACCACATTAACCTTTGTCAACCACTGCCTGTAGACACATTCAGCCTTGTTCCACATCCTGGAGGTGAGACGGTCCATCATGCAGCGGGATACTGCCACCTAGTTGATGCCAGTGCCAGTAGTGGTACATCTGACGTGACACTGCAGGGGGAGTACGTAATTACTGCCCGAGGGAGTAGTGGCAGCGTTCTGTCCGACTGGGTGTAACGTACAGCATGCATACCGTCTTGAATAAGAGATTTGTATGGTTTTGGCGATAGGTTAAATCTTGCAGGTATAGTTTGTCCATATGTTCTGCCAATCAGACATGTGACTTGAGCAATTCTGATGTTTGTTTGTTGTTTAACGCCGCAATCAGCAATATTCCAGCTATATGACGGCGGACAAGCAAACACCGTCCCACGTTAAACAACGAACAAGCAAACACTGTGCCACGTAAAACAACGAACAAGCAAACACTGTGCCACGTAAAACAACGAACAAGCAAACACTGTGCCACGTATAACAATGAACAAGCAAACACCGTGCTATGTAAACCAACGAACAAGCAAACACCGTGCCATGTAAAACAACGAACAAGCAAACACCGTGCCACGTAAAACAACGAACAAGCAAACACTATGTCACGTAAAACAACGAACAAGCAAACACTGTGTCACGTAAAACAACAAGCAAACACAGTTCTACGTAAAACAACGAGCAAGCAAACACTGTGTCACGTAAAACAACGAACAAGTACACACTGTGCCACGTAAAACAACGAACAAGCAAACACTGTGCCACGTAAAACATCAAACAAGCAAACACTATCTCACGTAAAACAACGAACGAGCAAACACTGTGCCACGTAAAACAATGAACAAGCAAACACTATGTCGCGTAAAACAACGAACAAGCAAACACTGTGTCGCGTAAAACAACGAACAAGCAAACACTGTGCCACGTAAAACAACGAACAAGCAAACACTGTGTCGCGTAAAACAATGAACAAGCAAACACTGTGCCACGTAAAACATCAAACAAGCAAACACTGTGTCACGTATAACAACAAACAGGCTGACACCGTGCTATGTAAACCAACGAACAAGCGAACACTGTGACACGTAAAACAATGCTTCTGTAGTCATCGCCACTTGAAATAGAATCACGAAATCGCGATCATTAATCAAAGAAGATAGCATGCGGGCTAATTCTTTTAAAGTGAAAACAAGACATTCCGCCGATAAGGGATGCATAAATAGTTTTACAATAATAATAGGATCACGATCGCTGTTCTCATTTGTAACAGAAGACAAATGGCCTCTAGGCTGGGCTGACAGAATATTGGCCAATGCACAACACCGTGTTTATGGAGGAAATTATGTAAGTATAGGGCTTCAAGCTGCGGTCGACATAATAATGGCTGACAAGTCTAGAGGAGATACGTTGTCAACGACCATTAAGCTAATTTAGAACCTGACCTTGTCATATACTCCTTCTTCCAGGAACCGGGGGCACGGGTGGCCCAGTCGTCTAAGGTGCGATTCGCTGTGCAGAGTTGCGTCGCTTGGGCACGCCAGAAACCTATGACTGTGGGTTCGAATCCCGGTTCGCCCCGATTATGTTTCTAGGTTTGTCAGCACCATACCCGTGCTCGTGGGTTTCACCGAAGTGGTAACCTGCATCAGTTCGGGCTTTCCTCCCATATTAAGCTGACACGCCGTGATATAACTGGAATACTGTTAAAAGCGGCGTGAAACCAAACTCACTCACTCACTCACTCTTCCAGGAACCTTTGATGCCTGTGAATAACGTATGACCCCAAGGTACAGAAAGAGCAACTCTAATTGCACCACTGAATATAGATTCACTGAATCACTCACTCACAAATAACGAATAAGCGCTCATTCATTCACTCACTCACTCACTCAGGATAGGCCACCAGGATCCGATGTTGAATAGCTGGAATGGTTACTTAAAGACCTTCGCGACAAGCAGGTCAAACAGGAACAGTGGTCTTTCCAGAAGGGAAAAGAATGCTTTGCAAAAAGCGTTTCAGTGTCTCAAGTTTGGCTTTACAGTATTGAAAAGGTTTAGGTAGAAATGACCGAGAACTCGAGAAACAATGAACATGCTACATTGAAACGATGTTCGCACACTTACCTCTAGCAGAGGAAAGAGTTCACTTCATTTGTGGAAAGACTGTTTGTCACACGTCACATGTGCGTGGTCTGACCAATTTAACGATGGTCAGCACCCATGGAACCATATCACCTAAAATGTTTAAAAACAACATTTCAACATTTCTATGCTTAATTGTGAGTCGCCCCTGCGTGGTACGCGTGAAATATCCCCGTGCCTTTCCACGTGCACTTTTGGTTTATATATTGCACGTCCGGGTAAGTTTACAGTTCATGTAGTTTTAGCACTATTCTAGTTATCACGGCGGGGGACACAAGAAATGGGCATCACGCATTGTACCTATGAGGGGAATTGAACTCGGGTCTCTGGCGTGACGAACGAACCCTACCGCGAGGCTACCCCAACCGCACCGCATCTTTGTTAAGAAACAAAAAAAGTCACAAGGCTCTGAAGCTCACCTGAATTAAGTCGAAATTAAGGAGGCCATGCTTGTGAATGGATCCGAAAACCACATACTTGCTGCATATCAAATTTCATAATGTTACCTACAGAGCAATGAGTGTAAAAGACTATTCCACTATGTATGACCGTCGTGGCAGAATTCTCTAATTGGGGCGGTCGGGTAGCCTAGTGGTTAAAGCATTTGCTCGTCACGCCGAAGACCCGGGTTCGATTCCCGACATGGGTACAATGTGTGAAGCCCATTTCTGGTGTCCCCCGCCGTGATATTGCTGGAATATTGCTTAAAGCGGCGTAAAACCATATTCACTCACTCTAAGCAACTCCAAGAGACACCATAGCTGCTATAATTCATACACAGCCTCAGCTCCATCGACCTTGTAGCTCCAGAGATGTAAAAAATGTAAATGTTGACAAAAGAAAACCTTCCAATCAACCACTAACACAAATGCTAGGGGAAAACAATAAGTTCCGGCATTGCCCAGTGATGGGTAACTATCAATTCTGACAAATTCTGACAAAGGACCCGTGTCATGTTTAAATGAATGCTTGCGTTCATCCACCGCAAGTAGGAATCATGGATACGTATGTATCGGGACGCCAATTACCGGCGTCCTATTGAACATTACTTCCGGTCGACATTCTCGTCCAACTATGGACGCGACAAAAAGAAATTTGATGAGTGGTTCTACCCTGCTGTTTTCTGTCGTGCGTAATTAGAGAGCTATATATAGCACGTGGCTATTATTTCCAGTTTGGTTCAGTTCGATATTCATTATATGCTGGTAGGATAAACTACTCAATATATGACAGGCCCATGTGGGAACGCACGCAGTTATGGATAATATGATTGATAAATTCTTAGTAATTTAAGGTCATTGACCTGAAAGGAGGCGACCATGCTTGCCGTAAGAGACGGCTAACGGGATCGGGTGGTCAGGCTCGCTGACTTGGTTGATGATGCATGTCATAGTAACCCAATTGCGTAGAACGATGGTCATGATGTCAATCACTGGATTATCTGGTCCAGACTTGGATTATTTACAGACCGCCGTCATCAGGTGGAATATTGCTGATTGCGGCGTAAAACAACAAACAAACTAACCAACTAACCAAAAGATATAATGCGTTTGTTACTGTTGCTGTTTCTCCAAACACTCTCTTTATCCAAACATATTTTCTGATTATTGAATCATTGATAATGCCCTTTATATGTACGTAAACGTTTCTAATCGTCAAGATTGAATCAAATAGTATATGTCAGTAACAAAGAGTCAACGTCACACCTTATGGTATAAATGTCTATCAAATAATTAATGTGTGAGGTCAGGTAAAACAAAATCGACAAAACACGTTCCATCATGTGAAGAAATATCTGCTGTAAGGATAGTCCATGAATCACTATAAAAAAATGATGATATCACTGTTGGCACTCGTCACGACACACGCAAAGGCAGGTCAATTATTCACCTGAAAAGTCAGAGCCCATTGTATGATCAAAAACATGTGTTTATGAAACTCTCAAATAGGGATCATACCAGGTGATCAATTAGCGGATCCTGTCCCCCGGAGGCAACCGTCACAAACACACGCAAAGGCTAGTTAATTGTTCACCTGAAAAGAACCCGGGAACATGTGGTACAAGTTAAAATAGGCAATTGCAACGGACATCATTTTGGTCAGTGATGCGTCAAATGGAAATAGCCTCCACATGTCTTCCATAATACGTTTTGAAAGTTTTACTGAGGCCTTCAGCGTTGTACTCTTGATCAAACATCTTTGAGTCGTATGAAATACTCGTAGAAATAGCGTGCCCGATTGTACCCGTAAAGCTGTGAAATGTAGACACCAAAAGCTGGAGCTGATGGAAAGTTGAAGTCATAACTTCTTGTGGATAGCTATTGTCTCTCTGAATCTGTACGCATGGATATAAAAATGAAACAGTTGAGGCAGTACGTTTCACTGGTCTCTTTTAAAATCAAACAGTCGAAGGGAATTGGCAACTTGACCGTTATTGACCCATATGAGATTATCGATATACCGATATTACTTTCTTGACCAAATTCCCTTGTTTTGAATTAGCCAATCCGAGCGAAAATTTCTTTTTCATAGGAGAGAAATAAATTTTGCTAAAAGTATTCTATCCAAAATATTTCACATACGTATATCTATATGAGGAAGTCCAGCATTTCAGAGATTGTTTTCTCAGTAAACTCCAATGTTTGTCATGTGGGATAGGGTTACAAAATTGAAAAATCAAATATTTTATCCCGATTTGGCTTGGCTTTTTTCTTGTTTTTTAACGGAGCCGTGGTATTAAGTACAAAAGAGGAAAAGACATGTCTTTTTAGCTTGAGATCAGCATTTATTTTGTTTTAATGTTTAGGAGCTCAGTTGTTGTTTGTAACATTAGCATGACTGGTGCTGAACTATGTGTTTCCGAAATAAATTAACATAACCAACCATGTTCTTCAGATATATGCCTGCACGAAAAGGGCACGCCATTTGCTTCCCTACAATGAGAAAAAAATCAGTAAAAGGGGGTTTGCCCCTGAAAATCAAATGGTTTCTCCCTCACATGTATAAATGGTTTTGCTACTTGAGGCTTTGTCAGTGGGAAGCCTTTCCTGCTGGACCGCCATACCTTGGCTGACAGCTGGCTGGGACAGAATGGGTTCAATATAGAATTCTGTCAATACTGTTCAGTTTATCCATTTAACCAATCACAACATCACATACTCACACTGCCTTGACATTCAAACAGGCTCGTGTTCGCTTTTGGCTCATTTCTGTCATACGCTTCGACAGCATCCATAATGGTTCTAAAGTTGTGCTACCCATTGGTATGAGGCTGTTCACGATATATAGGGGGCGGTTGGGTAGCCTAGTGGTTAAAGCGTTCGCTCGTCACGCCGAAGACACGGGTTCGATTCCCGACATGGGTACCATGTGTGAAGCCCATTTCTGGTGTCCCCCGCCGTGATATTGCTGGAATATTGCTAAAAGCGGCGTAAAACCATACTCACTCACTCACGTTATATAGGCCATATTTGAATAACTGACGAAGGTTGGTTACTGTCGGCAATAGAAAAGTGACATTATATGACCAACATCATGGAAGTAAGATTAGTATTGACAGACTTGAGTCCACGTTCTCACAACTTGGATGAAATGGTGTTCGTGTAGGAAAATGAAACTTTTGGTGGCTTCTGAAATTTGAAATTTAGGAAGGGACATTTAGGAAGCTTTTTTGGTCTGAGAATGTAACGTACGTTTAAAACATAAATTATGTTTTCTGCAAATTTCTCATCGGTAACATGCGACCTTTTTATGGTTCAGTGGTCTGTTTCTGGTTTGGTTTTAAAGTGATATCAAGGACTGTACTCATAGCCGATACTATGGACTCTAACTGTCTTTAAACCTTTACATCAACCAAAGTCAATACGGTTATATTCGTAGATTCTGTTTTATTTATTCTGTGTTTAGGCCCTGGAGATAGTATTTATTTATGACAATATTTGAAGTGGATATTTTTTCTACACCTGTTCCCGAACGTGCTGGAAAAAATGATTAGTCCTCAAGTTTTACATACTAAAATAATTCACTGGACATTCTTGGTGTTCTGAAAATAATGTTGTGTATGTCCCGAAACCTTCTTTGGCTCCTATTCTGTTCGAGAGAACAATATAGGTTCGTCAGCCCGTTCACACAAAGGCAATTACCACTTCCATCTGGTATAGTTAAGGTCAAACCGTATACAAAAATTCGTACGCACTTTACTTTGGATCTGAACGTCTGTTGTGCAAGGGGGCACGGGTGGCCCAGTCGTCTAAGGCGCCGCGATTCGCTGTGTAGAGTTGCGTCCCCTGCACACGCCAGAAACCTATGATTGTGGGTTCGAATCCCGGTTCACCCCGATTATGTTTTTAGGTTTGTCAGCACCATACCCGTGCTCGTGGTAAACGTCTTAGACCTGCATCACTTCGGGCTTTCCTACCACATTAAGCTGACACGCTTGATATAACTTCAATACTGTTAAAAGCGGCGTTAAACCCAACTCACTCGCTCACTCTGTTCTGCCCTTAAATCTACACTGGCCTTAGAAGAAGGTTTAAGGCCACAACCAACGTCTCTTGAATTGAATTTCTGTCACACCATTAAGGGGCATTATCCCTCCAGAATCTCATCGTGTGATGTTGCGTGACTGAATTCAGTATTCGGATTTAGGATAACATGAACTACTTTGGGATTGACTTTTACTTGTCTCAAAATCTAATCTCAGCATGGCATCTGTGAACCTGTCATCAGTGCGACTTGGACCAAACTGAATACCTTGAGATGGCGACGTGGGCACGTTTTAAACAAAACTCAATATTAAAATTATTTTTATACATTTGCTTTGGATTCTGTTTCTAAACCTGACGTTTCGGGCGTGTCAAGATGTGCGATCATAGGTTCGACTTTTAGATTCGTCAGACAACGATCTTTGGAGTGTTCGTGAGTTTCACGTCTATAGTCTGACTTTACTCAGGGTTTTCTCAATCAAGCTGACGGGTCGTGGTATAACTGAAATAGTGTTCAAATAAACACATCAAGCCGACACGTCGTGATATAACTGAAATATTGTTCAACTGAACCCATTAAGCGGACACGTCGTGATATAACTGAAATATTGTTCAACTGAACCCATTAAGCGGACACGTCGTGGTATAACTGAAATATTGTTCAACTGAACACATAAAGCTGACGGGTCGTGATATAACTGAAATATTGTTCAAATGAACACATAAAGCTGACGGGTCGTGATATAACTGAAATATTGTTCAAATGAACACATAAAGCCGACACGTCGTGATAAAACTGAAATATTGTTCAACTCGACCTATTCACCCACATTTATTCACTGATAGTACATCAGGTAATGCCGTTTTAACATCTTCCAGGGACAAAATTAAACCACTATATTTTTCCATAACAATTAATCGTCTTCTATTTTTATGAATCTAGCTTGGCATAATTATTTCTTATTTTTTGACAGCAATCATTAAATCATTATGTTGTTTTGGTTATAATTTTGAAGTATATCTATAGTATAAAAACTCAGCATCAAGGTATTCAATTTCTATCATACCTGTAACTGTAGACGCACATTCTATGGAAGGGATCCACTTCAGTGACACCTGCATGATGAAGGACCTAGCTGATGGCCATGCTTGATCGGGACACCCTATGAATGATGAAACGTTGTGCAATTACAGAGAACTGGGCTTATGGGCAGCTCTCTTTCAAAGTGTGATGACAACGGCGTACAATGGGAACGCTGAACAGTAGGCGTGACATCTCTTAACATTAGAAATGGACTTTGTTTTCCATTACTGGGAGTAAGCTTCTTAAGACAAAGACGGTGCTTATGAGTCACTTGTGACCATCCATCCCTCTAAATGCCTCTCGAACTGGTTGGTTTCAGAGTATATAGAGATACGTACTAATTTGTCATTACTTACCAATCGCTTTCAAAACCATACCGGGGTCACAGGTAGCTATGTAGTCTGAGAAACGCAATTCGCTGTGAGGAGCTGTGTCCGGTATGGGTTCGATCCCGTTTCGCCGAGGTTACGTTTCTGGTTTTCACAACACCCTACCTTTCCTCTCGGGTTTCATCCAAACTGTGGGGGCACGGGTGGCCCAGTCGTCTAAAGCGCCGCAATTCGCTATGAGGAGCCGTGTCCGGTACTGGTTCGATCCCGTTTCGCCGAGGTTACGTTTCTGGTTTCACAACACCCTACCTTTCCCCTCGGGTTTCATCCAAACTGTGGGGGCACGGGTGGCCCAGTCGTCTAAAGCGCCGCAATTCGCTGTCAAGAGTTGCGTCCCTTGGGCACGTCAGAAACCTATGATTGTGCGTTCGAATACCGATTATGTTTCTAGGTTTGTCAGCACCATACCTGTGCTCGCAGGTTTCACCGAAGTGGTAAACGTCTGAGACGTGCATCACTTCGGGCTTTCTTCCCACATCAAGCTGAAACGCCGTGATATGGAATACTGTTAAAAGCGACGTTAAACCCAACTCACTCACTCACTCACTCACTCACTCACTCACTCACTCACTCACCCAAACTGTAAAAGTCTGAAACCTGCATCACATCACGCTTGGCTCTCACATCAAGCTGACCCGCCGTGATATAACCGGAATGCCGTTAAATTCACTCACTAAAAAATACCCCTGGGAACGACTACCATTTTCTATTTGATAGTTATTTCATCGTTCGAACCGCGATGTTATACGAGTTTGGAGTTTACAACCCACATAAGGTGACACGCTGTGATATAAGTGAGTTATATCTTCAGTGACGTTGAACACAATTTGACTCCGGCACTCCAATTGGCGCCTTTGCTTGGGAGAGTATCTATTTCTGTCAATTAATGTTCTTGAAGGGGGAAAACAATGGTGGACATGAGGACTACAAAACTTCACCAACCACAGAATCGAAGCCTCCGTCCCTCTATGGCTTGTGTACGATCGCCAGGATCAAGTTATTGAAATAATGAGCGTCAAGGAACATTGATGAATGGCCTCTGTTGATATCTCTGCACCTGTTAGACACACTCATCTGAATCACCGTGCTGGTCTGGCTTCGACTGCAGGGTCATCGACCTGGCGGTCATGTTGAGGGTCAGTACGACACGGGGCAGGTCAGAGCGGAGCGTCACTTACAAGAACTCTAGAATTTGTCTGGTGCTGAGAGCCTCGCAAACTGTAAATATTAGAATCAGTTCCCTGTTAGTCTCGTGTTCCGATTTAATGTGCAAAACATGGCATAACAGTCTATCAAATAAGGATAAAATTAACCCATTGCCCCATTTTACAATGGTGAGTGAGTGAGCAAGTATGGTTTTACGCCGCTTTTAGGAATATTCCAGCAATATCACGGCGGGGGACACCAGAAATGGGCTTCACACATTGTACCCATGTCGGGAATCAAACCGGGTCTTCGGCGTGACGAGCCAACGCTTTAACCACTAGGCTACCCGACCGCCCCTTTTACAATGGATCCCGGTACTAACTCCCGTACTAGAGCATCGGCAGCGTTACGGTTAATCTAAGCGCGAAAACCTTCTTGTGGAGCGAGGCCCCATGCATCTGGTTCGAATTATGTAGGTCTCGTTAATATTATTGCACTTTCGTAAAGATATATCTACTCTGAACAACAAAGTGATGTTGGATAACGTTTTGGACTTACAGAGACGATCAACCATGTACCGCTATATATCATTGCTAGATATAAATGTCAGGTCATCCAGTGTCACTTATTGCTGTCAAACGTTCATGTCATTGCAAGGCAACTACATTACATGACCGACACTACATAAAACTTTCCTAACACCTTCAAGTGCAGATACTCTAGTGCGGAATGGAGAGTAATTTATTTCGTATGGCTAAGTTTGAGATGGTGTTTCGCTTCAGCCTTAATATATGCATAGACCGCCTCCGAGGTCTAGTGGTAGAGCGTCTACACAGAGAGCGTAAGGTCAAGGGTTCGATCCCTGGCCGTGTCACACCAAACGGCGTTAAAACATGGTACTTGTTGTTACGCTGCCTGACGAACAGTCCTTGTTTTATCCTCCTAATGCCGAGCTCCAGGCAGTGTAGCAACAAGTACCATCTTTCAACTTCTTTGGTATGACGAGGTCGGCTATCGAATCCCCGACCTTACCCTCTCCGAGCGAAGGCTCTACCACTATACTACGGAGGCGGCCCGATCTAAATATGGAACAGATGAGGCGGTCTCACTCGTCTCCTTTATTTCTTGTTCATGTGGGTAAATCAGTAGAAGGACTGGCTATCTGATGATCACTGAACAATATCAGATCATCAATATACCTGAAGCCTAAGTTAAACATTTTGACCAAACTGCCTTGTTTTGACTTTGCCAATTCGAGCGGAAATTCCGATTCATATGCATAAATAAACAGATCAGCAAGAAAGGGAGCACAATTGGTGCCCATTGGGATGCCTACATTTTGTCTAAATGTCTTGTCCCAACATTTTACATATTAACAATGATGAAGTCTCAGTAAACTTCAGATGGCATTGGACCGCCTCCGTGGTCTAGTGGTAGAGCGTCCGCCCGGAGAGCGGAAGGTCCGGGGTTCGATCCCCGACCGCGTAATACCAAAAGACGTTAAAAGATGGTACTTGTTGTTACCCTGCCTGGCGCTCAGCATTAAGGGGCTAAAACAAGGACTGGTCAGCTCGGAGTCAGTATACTGTGTCTGAGTTGGGTATTCATGTTAAACTGCGGCATGGTATCTTAGTGAGCTAGCACTATAAATCGGCATCAGTCCGGACTAGTACAAGCAGACACACACACACACACACACACACACACACACACAAGTGCATGCACATCGCTATATGAGTGCAATAATCTTGGACGCGACGTTAAACCCCATTTCACCTCACCTCAGATGGCATTGGCTTCCATTTTTGATAAATTGTCCTGAACCTGTTAAGAGAATGGCTTGTAAGACAATGAGATTAGACCGGGGCGTCACTCAGACAAGCTGCTATTGATCTCAACAAATCAGAAAGTGTGCTTTCAAGTCCATGGAATTGCAAAGGCAAACCGGAGATGCGTGTACCATAGCACAGCATGACCGATAATGTGGTGGTTCCATGTTGGTGTGGGCTGGCTTCACCTTCAGCTGGAGGAAAGACCTCCTCTGTGTTGGTGTGGGCTGGCTTCACCTTCAGCTGGAGGAAAGACCTCCTCTGTGTTGGTGTGGGCTGGCTTCACCTTCAGCTGGAGGAAAGACCTCCTCTGTGTTGGTGTGGGCTGGCTTCACCTTCAGCTGGAGGACAGACCTCCTCTGTGTTGGTGTGGGCTGGCATCACATTCAGCTGGAGGAAAGACCTCCTCTGTATTGGAGTGGGCTGGCATCACCTTCAGCTGGAGGAAAGACCTCCTCTGTGTTGTTGTGGGCTGGCATCACCTTCAGCTGAGGACAGACCTCTTCTGTGTTGGTGTGGGCTGGCATCACCTTCAGCTGGAGGACAGATCTCATCTGTGTTGGTGTGGGCTGGCATCACCTTCAGCTGGAGGACAGACCTCTTCTGTATTGGAGTGGGCTGGCATCACCTTCAGGTAGAGGACAGACCTCATCTGTGTTGGAGTGGGCTGGCATCACCTTCAGGTAGAGAACAGACCTCCTCTGTATTGGGGTGGGCTGGCATCACCTTCAGGTAGAGGACAGACCTCCTCTGTATTGGAGTGGGCTGGCATCACCTTCAGGTAGAGGACAGACCTCCTCTGTATTGGAGTGGGCTGGCATCACCTTCAGGTAGAGGACAGACCTCCTCTGTATTGGAGTGGGCTGGCATCACCTTCAGGTAGAGGACAGACCTCCTCTGTATTGGAGTGGGCTGGCATCACCTTCAGGTAGAGGACAGACCTCCTCTGTATTGGAGTGGGCTGGCATCACCTTCAGGTAGAGGACAGACCTCCTCTGTATTGGAGTGGGCTGGCATCACCTTCAGGTAGAGGACAGACCTCCTCTGTATTGGAGTGGGCTGGCATCACCTTCAGGTAGAGAACAGACCTCCTCTGTATTGGGGTGGGCTGGCATCACCTTCAGGTAGAGGACAGACCTCATCTGTGTTGGGGTGGGCTGGCATCACCTTCAGGTAGAGGACAGACCTCCTCTGTATTGGAGTGGGCTGGCATCACCTGCAGGTAGAGGACAGACCTCCTCTGTATTGGAGTGGGCTGGCATCACCTTCAGGTAGAGGACAGACCTCCTCTGTATTGGAGTGGGCTGGCATCACCTGCAGGTAGAGGACAGACCTCCTCTGTATTGGAGTGGGCTGGCATCACCTGCAGGTAGAGGACAGACCTCCTCTGTATTGGAGTGGGCTGGTATCACCTTCAGGTAGAGGACAGACCTCCTCTGTGTTAATAGCCATCTCACAAGGCTCGTTATTTCCATGAGGTTTTGAGGTAAGTCGTTTGAACATCTGTGGATCCACTTGGACGCCCTGTGCACAAACCAGCGTGTCACATCTGGACCACCTTTTTCAGGCCGGGTCCAACATGTCTAAAAGGATCACACTTGTTATTGAGATTCAAACCTTAATGTTACATTGTTAAACATACAATTCATAACCCTTGATTTCACATTAAATTCATGCGATCATTTATTCCACAGGTTTATTCTAGTATACACGTTCCTGACAGCGGATCGATACAGCATATGGAGCTTATCCGATATCGTATCGTTGAGATTTGTACCCGATGGACCGGTGCAAGAGGCGACTAGGGAATGAGTGCTGCATATAGATACATACACTAACATGATATTTGTTTGTTGTCTGTTTGTTTGTTTTCGTAACTAGGGGACTCTCCGCCTAATGACTATTATTTTCTACTCGTAAATGGAGGTGTCACTGTTGGGTTGAAGGAAATCAGTACCCTGAACTTGGAGTGTATTTCTTACCAGGATAGATATTCCGGAACACATGCATTATACCGGACACCAATACGCCATGTTTGATTGATGCTACTAATAAAGTCATTTGTGTCTTCTTTGGTAATTATTTACTTACGAAAGCATTTAATTCAGGCCGTTGAGTGGGGGCAAGTCCCCCAAACCCCCCGTTGTTTTAACGAGGCGACAGAAATGGTGTCTGTAAAACATAGAAACCGTTACTGAGGAATAAGCTCGTGCACATCCCTTACCAAAATGTCGGAAGGTGTCCGATATACTGCATTCTTGTCAGGAATGCGATGGACAGATCAACACGTACGTGTCTAAGTAACGTTGTACCCATGCCACAGGTAAATGATCAACAGTGTTAGTCAATATCTGGTGTAGCCACCCCGTACACAGATCACACCCGCATGACGTCTTCTCGTGCTCAGAATCAGACGTTTGAACCTCAACTGAGGGACGTGTTGCCATCCCTGATGCAATGCCTGGTGTAGCAGCCCGCACACGGATCAGATCCAAATAGCTGCTCGTGTTCAGAATTAGACGCCTGATCCTCACTGAGGGAGGTGTTGCCATCCCTGATGCAATGCCTGGGCCAGTTCAGGAGATTATGTACTGGAGGGTCCCTGGCTCTGACTCTATGCCCAAACCGAACCCATGGATGCTCAAGTGGATTCAGGTCTGGCCTTCGAGAAGGCCAAGGCAGAGTCTCGATGGCGTGGTTCTGGAGATGGTCAGTCACAGATTGTGCTCGGTGGGTCGGGCATTGTCGTCCATGAAGACAGGACGTTTTGCATGGTTATCGAAATGAGGCACAACAAAACCGTGCAATATGGAATCGCGGTCCATTTAAGGTCTCTTGAACTGTGGCCAAATCAAGTTTACAAACAAAGAAGCAACATCCCCATACCATCACTGAGCCGCCACTGTGTCCTGGATGTTGCGCTGATAATGTGTCCCCTTTGCCTCCAAACACGAGTCCTACCATCAGCGTGGTGCAATAAAAACAGACTCTCGCCAGACCAATGACTCCAGTGTGCTCGAGCCTGACACCAGGCTAAACGGCACCCCATTTGTTGGGGTGAGAGGGGTGGACATCTTATCGGTCTTCTGATCCTTTATCATTGTGTATTCAGTCGACGCCTGATGGCGCTAAGGGACACTTTGTTGTGGGCTTGACAGTGATGACGAAGTACAACGCAAGTTGAGGTTAGCAGCCGTTTTGTCTGTCTAACAAGTGCCCTGTCCATGGCGGTAGTTAATCATTAAATGTAGTAATTATTTGTACAAGTATCACTTGTCCCCCCGCTGGCTACGGCACTGCTGTCCTCTCCGTGTCCTCTTTATTGGACGTCCTGAGTGGCTAGTCCCTCACATGTCCAGTCAGTGTCTTACAGTCCACTGATTACAGAATGATTAATGTTCAAAATAGCGGCAATAGCCCGACATGCCATGCCAGTGTGGCGCATGCCAATGGTTTACTATCTTTGATTTTCTGGGATAGTACGCTTAGGGACCGAACATTTGTTAGTCTGGCGAGGGGGCTAGGATTTTGTATTGAAGTTATATGTTTCGGCTACAGCTACAAGGCCAGATAATTTTTTATTTAAAATAATAATGTAATTTTCTGGCAGGATTTTTTTCTTTTTTCAACAGTCTAAAGCATAATTATGTTTCGGAGACAACTGATTTTTTTCAGTACAATTCCAGGCCAAGTGATCTAAATTTAGTGCTAGCAAAATGGATATTTTTTGGATAACGACTTTGCAATGCTGAAAGGAGTATTCTTTAGCAGCAGAATGGCTTGTTTTCGATTTATTCGTATTATCATATGTACATTATCATCGCGACATTTCGTGGTTCTATTTTAAGTGGCGAAGACGATAGCCTTGTGGTTCATGCAGCAAATGTTAGTGTGAAGAAGTCTCACTATTTGCTGCATGGACCACATTCTCATGATAAAACTAGGATTATTATCACAAAACTAAGAAATATTAAATTTTAAGTACCCTTTCGATATATTTGAATAAAATATATTGTACGGTTCTCTTATTGCCTGTTTTGTTGTGTGTGGCCTGCTGTGGTCGGTGGATGACGCCCTCTGATTCATTTAATCATCAACAAAACAAACATGCGTCATGACGGTCTCTGAGACAACCTGTTAGTGTAATTGAGCTGCATGATGCGAGAATGGAGCTGTGTAATGTGGTAATGGTGTTGACACGTTTCCTCCTTTCTCCAAGGCGTTTATCCATTATATTAATAGCTACCATTAAAGGCAAAGGCCACTTATTATAAAATAAGTGTACAAAAAGCGTGGGGTCGCGATAACTTGAGACCGCCTCCGTGGTCTAGTGGTAGAGCGTCCGCCCGGAGAGCGGAAGGTCCGGAGTTCGATCCCCGGCCGCGTCATACCAAAAGACGTTAAAAGATGGTACTTGTTGTTACCCTGTCTGGCGCTCGGCATTAAGGGGCTAAAACAAGGACTGGTCGGCTCGGAGTCAGTATACTGTGTCTGAGTGGGGTATTCATGTTAAACTGCGGCATGCTATCTCAGTGGGCTAGCACTATTAATCGGTAAGCAGCCAGACACACACACGTACGTGCACGTCGCTATATAAGTGCAATAATCTTGGACGCGACGTAAAAACCCAATTTCACCTCACCTCACCGCCATAAGTTGAGTCTTTATGATAGAATACTGATCAACTTGAGATATTCAAACTCCATGGCGGGATTGACGATATTGACCTTTTGACAATATCTCGGCTTCCGTCGAAGGTCAAGGTCGCAGAGAACATATAAACCATATCAGCCACTGGGTTGACTGTCCAGGTTAGATGACCGCCATCATTTAGTTGGATAGGCCTTCAGCAACCAATGCTTACCGTAAGAGGCGACTTTGCTGTTTACAAGAGGCTACTAACGGGATCGGGTGGTCAGACTGGCTGTCTTGGTTGATTGATGTCATCGTATCTCAGTAGATCGATGCTCATGATGTCAGTCACTGGTCTTTCTGTTCAAAACTCGATTATTCACAGACCATTGTCATATTGTCATATATTGCTGAGTGCAGCGTTAAACAACAAACAAAAACAAAACATTTAGGTGGACGTCATTGCCGCGGCACAAAACAACCAATATACAAACCACTTTGTGACCAAGTTACGACTCAATACAAGTAAAACATTGTACCATGTGGGGAATCAAACCCGGGTCTTCGGCGTTACTAGCGAACGCTTTAACAACATGAGTTGTGTTTTTAAATTTTGAGACCACCTCTGTGGTCTAGAGCGGAAGGTCCCGGGTTCGATCCCCTGCTGCGTCATACCAAGAGACGTTAAAACATGGTACTTGTTATTACCCTGTCTGGCGCCCGGCATTAAGGGGCTAAAACAAGGACTGGTCGGTTCGGAGTGAGTATACTGTGTCTGAGTGGAGTATTCGTGTTAAACTGCAGAATGGTATCTCAGTGGGCTAGCACTATTAAATCGGCATGGGTCCGGACTAGTACAAGCAGCCACACACACACACACACACACACACACGCACGCACGCATGCATGAACGCGCATGAGCATCTCTATATACATGCAATAATCTTGCGACGTTAAAACCCCATACCTTTAAAATTTCAAAACGTTTCTCCACTACCAAGTTTCCAAAACAAGGCGAAACCCATTAGACGTGATGCATCTCCTACAAGACACATGTACTGGACTAAATGAGATCATTTGCGCCCTAATGAGTCCTATTTGTCATTGAGGTGACAGACAGGCCACCGAGTTATTGAGATTAGAAGTTTTACTTGTAAGACGAGTGTTTTTGCTCGATCGATGTATTGTTTTGGTAGATTTGGCCTTGAGTTGTGGCCAGTGGGATTGTCCTGTGATCCTCGGCTGATATTCGTTCTACTCGATGCGTTATTCGTCATGTCAAATTCAGGCAGAAAAGACAACGCGATGTAACGAAAGGGGACGGTCGTTAAAACAACGGTTACGTTGCTTTAAATATGCAAATTGATATACGCAAGGGTAAAATGGCCTGTGCAAATAGGTCTTATCCTACTTTTGATTTTGGTTTTCTTGACGCATTTAAAATGTTGCGTGAAATGGCATTTTTATACTCATACGCTTTAAAACGGCATTAAGCTACGTTTGGGTGCGTAATTCGAAGACTGATGATATCATTAGTTATCATCGATTCACAGTCATCAATAAATTCACGTTCTCACTTCTGCGTTTGAGTAAACACCTAACCCATAGACCACCGCATTTCTTCTTTGATCATTTAGATAGTTCACGTTTGCTGAAAGATGTGATGTACTTAAAACCCGTTACTTTAAGATATATACATTGCAGAGCAAATTTACCACCAAACCCCTGTGTTAAATAAAAACCATAATATCTATACAAGGGAAGAATTTTTGTATAGTCACAGAAAGTATTGGAAACAAGCGAAATTAATAGCATGTGCATTCTCAGGAACTCAAACGTCTATTTGAAGTTTTGCAATCTCTGTGTGAAATGCTGGAGTGATTGAGTGAGTGAGTGAGTTTGGTTTAACGCCGCTTTTAACAGTATTCCAGTTATATCACGTCGTGTCAGGAAATATGCTGGTCTCAGACGTTTACCACTTCGGTGAAACCCACGAGCTCGGGTATGTTCCTGACAAGCCTAGAAACATAATCGGGCGAACCGGGATTCGAACACACAATCAGAGGTTTCTGGCGTGCCCAAGGGACGCAACTCTGCAAAGCGGGGATAATAACACCTCCAGGCTGGGGGTATTTTTTTCACAATTTTTTAGGTACAATCGAGCATGCTCTTTCTATGAAGATTTCAAAGAGTGTCCAAAAGTTGTTTGATCAGGGCTCGAGCATCCAAAGCTGTAGTAAGGCTTATAAAACGTTTTATGGTTGGCATGTGGGGGATATTTCCAAATTGGAAGTATCAGTGACAAAAATGATCTAGGATGCAATTCCCTGTTTTTGCCATATGTTCCCGCGTAAGCACTTGACATGTATTTGCATGTGTTTGTGATGGGTGTCTCCAGTGGGGCTCTCCTTTTCGCGAACAACTGGTGTCATCACTAATTTAAACTGATTTGTGAACACATAATTGAAATAAACACATCATGATAGCTTCGGGATCGTACCACGTTCTCTGATTCTAGCAGGGATATCTTGAGAAATGGTTTTGTGGCTTGTATTTTCTATGCATGAGCGTGTGTGTGCGATGTAGGCTACACACACTGTTCGTGATCAACAACATATACCGAGTTACCAAAACCAACATAATGTCTAAAAGTTAGCAGAGAAAAGAAGCGTCTGTCTAAAAGTAAACAAATGGCTGCTCCAAACTCCAAAGACCAGCCAACATGACGCCAGATCCGCTCACAGATAATGGCCAAGGGCTGTACGTCTCAAGAACACCGTCCATGACGTCATATCTCCTCACAGATTGTGTCTCTGGTTCCACGCGACACATAACTTCCTAGAGACCTGCGCTAAGGATATAGCGAGTGGAAACTTTTCAAAATATCGAATATATCATTTCCGTTATATCACTTTCACGTGGCTCCCTTTCACAAAGCTATTAGTGCTAAGAGGGCCTATGCTTAAACTCAGACTTACGACAATCGTAGCGCAAAAATGGCGTTGTGCAATTAGACCCAGCTGGGCCATGTTCCTCGAAGATATTTTAATAGTTGGTTGGTTGGTTTGGTGTTTTACGCCGCACTCAGCAATATTCCAGCTATATGACGGCGGTCTGTATATGATCGAATCTGGACCAAACAATCCACTGATTGATATCAAGAGCATCGATCCACGCAATTGCGGATCGATGACATGCTTCAACCAAGTCAGCGAGCCTGACCACCCGATCCCGTTAGTCGCCTCTTACGACAAGCACAGCCGCCTTTTACCATGTTTACGGCAAGCATGGGTTGCTGAAGACCCATTCTATCCAATGACTCTACTGTCATATAATAGATGTCAATAACAACATACGATATTTAAAAAAAAAGAAAACAACTAGTTTGTGTCAAAGAAAGAAAATATAAGCAACAAAATCATTTCTATAAGTGTACGATTCCGACTATATCATAAACATGTGTTTATGAATTACTATCAATTAGTGATGATACCTGGTGGTCGCGAATAGGTGAGCATATCCTGCCCCACCGGCGATCATCGGTTACACACACATGCAAAGGCAAGTCAACTGTTCACCTAAAAAAAACAAGGGAACATATGGTGCAAGTCCAAATAGGGAATTGCATGCGTCAAATTGGCATTGTCCGCCATATGTCTACCACAAAAGCTATCTCATCATAACCATTGACATGACGTCAAGCAAAGTGATTTGAGAAACGTTTCAAAATACTCGTGACTCGTTACCCCAAAACCATTACATTATGATGAGGCTCAGCCTCATGGACGCTTTGTCTTCTAAGGAAACGCCAACCTCGTTATAACGTCGCCGACGGCATGAAACGTACGAATGGCATACACTTGTCTTGGAGGCACGTCTCGTCTCATCAGACAAAGGCATGGCAGCGGAATCAAGAGTATTACTACAAAGGGCAGATTCATTATCTCGGACTCCAGAGAGAGTACTTGGTCGTTGTGACCTGTCTGTCTTGCGTCATTGTTACCAAACACCGTTATCAATCAACGTTCGACATGAGGAAACCGAATCAGAATCAGTATCTGATTATGGATACAATTGCGAGTCGCATAATAGAGGGTTCTTCTCTTGTGGAAACGCGTTATTGGTTTAAATAGCTTGATCTCGAAGCATGTTTGTTGCAGTGAAACACGAAATGACAAAAACGGCTCCCATAAGATAGAAATGTGTTTTTAACTTTGCTATTTGTCGACTTGCCACACAAAAACACCAATTAGTTCAAATAAAGGCCCGTAGGACCGTTTCTGGGTGGATGGATCGAAACATACATTTTTGTAGTTCAGTGTCAGTGTGTGTGTGTGTGTGTGTGTGTGTGTGTGTGTGTGTGTGTGATGAAATTTGGTATAACGTCGCGTCCAAGATTATTGCACTTATCTAGCGACGTGCATGTCCGCGTGTGTGTGGCTGCTTGTACTAGCCCGGACTGATGCCGATTTATAGTGCTAGCTCACTGAGATAGAGGAAACGGGCTTCACGTATTGAACCCAATCGAACCCGGGTGTTCGATGTGACGAGCGAACGCTTTAACCACTAGGCTACCCCACCGCTCCACCTGCTCCTACAGGCCTAATTAAACATTGAGTTTGCACACTAAAGCTATTTGCCGTGTCTATTTAAAGTTAACTTAACTTTTGAAAAACGTGAAGCGCCATGTCGTAGTATTCCCTGGCTCTTGGTCGTGTCATAACTCAAATAGCACCGCCGTCACGTAGCTGGATTATTGCCGAGTGCGGCGTTAAAAATCAACATATAAACACAAATAGCAAACAGTTTCAGTGAGCTAACTCTGTTTGGTTAATCTAATTTTATACATTGTCTGTAAAGGATTATTAGTGATGGGTGCGCAAACAACAGCACAACACACTGATTTTGGGTGGCAGAGTAGTCAAGTGGTGAAAACGTTTTCTCGTCATGTTTAAAATCCCGGTTCGATTCCCAACGTGTGAGTCCCCAATATGTAAAGCCCATGTTAACATACTCCACACTCCATATTGAAGTGTAAACCTTTACTCAAAAGTTTCGGACACATGAATACACAACATAGGTGCGTTTAGAACCATAACACGTTCCTTATGTAATCATGTAAACGCATGTGGCATGTTGAGGAGTCTAAACATGTCCATATCTACATGAATTGTTTGTTTGTTGTTTAACGCCGCACTCAGCAATATTCCAGCTATATGACGGCGGTCTGTAAATAATCGAGTCTGGACTAGACATTCCAGTGATTGACATCATGAGCATCTATCTACGCAATTGGGATACAATGACATGCATCAACCAAGTCTGCGAGCCTGACCATCCGATCCCGTTAATCGCCTCTTACGACAAGCATCCTGTTAGTCGCCTTTTACGGCAAGCATGGGTTGCTGAATATCTTTACGGGTCCAGAACTACATGGGGGAGCGTATGAATGTTGTTTAAGGCCGCAGTCAGCAATATTCAAATTATATCACGGCGGAGTGTAAATAATCGAGGCTGGTCCTGGTAGGCCGTCGGGGTACGGTGTCATATAGTGAAGCGAGCCTGACCACGACAAGCTTGAGGTACTGGGGACCTATTCTGCGTGAACAGAAGCCGAACAGAGAACGGGTAGCCCGACGTGGATGGCTTCTTTGAAAGCAATAAACAGTGAGTGAGTATGGCTTTACGCCGCTTTTAGCAATATTCCAGCAATATCACGGCGGGGGACACCAGACATGGGCTTCACACATTGTACCCATGTCGGGAATCGAACCCGGGTCTTTGGCGTGACGAGCGAACGCTTTAACAACTCGGCTACCCGACCGCCCCCAATAAACAGTGAGCGTGGTGGGTTTAACGTCGTTTTCAACAGTTTGTCAGCTTAATGTGGGAAATCCACAGCAAAGCAGGTCTTACACGTTCACCACATAGCTGAAACCCATGAGCACGGGCATGGCGCTGAACAACCAAGAATCATAATTCAAAGAGAATCAACGGACATAGGATCGTATTAGGGGACGTAACTCTGAACGGCGATTTTAAGCCCCTTCAACATGGCTACCTTCGTACCCTCGACGTAGTGACTGCACGTGCATTTCTGTTCTCTTGATTAAACCAATGAGGTTTTATTTGAATTGAGTAAATTTGGCATCTGGAAAATCCAGCGATTGAATACTTGTTATTCCCCGCCGGACAAAGTTAGTGGTGGATATAGAAACGGGCTCCGTCCGTCCGTCCGTCACGTTTCGTTTCCGGAGCATAACTCAAAAACCGTTCAATATTTTTCATGAAACTTTGCAGGTCTGTCAAGTACATGCTGAACCGGTGCCTTTTGCTATTTAGAAATTGTAGAAATTTTTATTTTTTACGTTTCCATGGCAACAAGATGGACTTAGGTTCCAAACTCTTCTTTTTTTACAATGTCCATGACAAGTTCCACCTCGGTTAAAAAAAGTTAGGGTTTGTTTAGATTTAATTATGTAATAAATCCTGCAACAGAGGCGGGGTATATAGCCACGTTGGTGGCAAACTCTTGTTTGAAGTTGAAACAGGAGATAGAGATGTGCATGTTTTATTCACGTCCGTTCTCTTGGCACGGGCGTGTAGTGAAGGGTGCTTCAGATGTATACGTATCTGGATTTCCTTTTGAAATCTGGCCAATATCAAACTGCTTCCAGCCATGGAATGAATGTGGCTACAAAAAACGCCATTTAAGCAAATGGAATACGATGACATTACGTGACGGCCTACGGGAAGTTTGGGGAGGAGGGGAGAAGGGGGCGGGACTGACTAAGTTAACACCCAAAGCTATGCCACGTGGTTCAAATCCCTCTTATCATCTCACTATCTGAACAGTACAGTAATATGACATCGTGTTGTAGTGAAATACTGGCTGTCCACAAAGATACGGCCCAACTCAATTGGTCCGTTAGGCTCCAAATGAGAACGATGAATTGCAAAGTAACTCATTATAGGGAATAGTCTGTTAAAAGTCAATAGTGTACACAGCAATGAATACCCTGCATCCAGCAATATCTGTTGTTCGTAAGTTTTTTCCCCAACACTGGAAAAAATGTTTAACGCTGCACTCAGCAATATTCTAACCATATGACGGCAGTCTGTAGATAATCAAGTCTTGGCCAGACAATCAAGTGATTGACGTCATGAGCATCAATCTATGTATTTGGGAAGCGATGACACGCATCAACCAAATCAGTGAGCCTGACCACCCGATCCTGTTAGTCGCCTCTTACAACAAGCATGGGTAGCTGAAGACCTATTGTAATCCGGATCTTCACGGGTCTGTTGTCATTTACAAACTTGGTGAGCAAAGCAATCATTGAACAGCAGCCAGACATGTTCCAGCTATATCAAACATGTATTCATTATTAGAGTGAGTGAGTGAGGTTTTACCACTTTTAGCAATATTCCAGCAATATCATGGTGGGGGGTGGGGGTGGGGTTGGGGGAGGGAACACCAGAAATAGGCTTCACACATCGTACCCATGTCGGGAATTGAACCCGGGTCTTCGGTGTGACGAGCGAACGCTTTAACCACTAGGCTATCCGATCGCCCCTTCATTATTAGAGCCAGGATGGAAGATTGAGTTATGGTCACACCAGCAGCCATACAGACGATGCTCAGTCAGATGACACATCGTAACCTTCCAAGACAAGCACGTGGTGCCTCCTACTGGCAGGGAGGAGAATGGGTTTAAAAAATAAATAAAATAAAAGCCTTGAAAGTTAGCCAGGGGTCTGGGGGACTATACAGTTTATGCAAATCTCATAATAACATTTCCCAAGAAAATTCTCAGCCCTATACCTGGGAACCCATTCTGCCCTACATTGCCCACATGGTCCATGCATGACCTGGAAGATTCCATGACTGTGACTTTATCATTCTTAACAATTGATAACTATATTATTTGAACATAAAAGAGAAATTGTTGCATGATGTAATAAATTTTACTGACCGTATGAGATGAGATAACATATTTTATTCCATATTCAGAGCTCAAGATAAGCTTTTGGTGTTGTGGGTATTTTACCCATGCATTTTATAATCATTGGGTATCAGTAATTCTCTCTGGGTATTCAAATTTCTGTTACCCACCAGTTTTTACACATGTGGGTATTTAAGTTAAATATTTAAAAACACTATTCATCTAGTCCTTGGAAACTTGTCGTGTGGGTTCGAGAGCTTTATAGGACTCAAAAATACCACGATACTTCCACAAGAAAGTGTGATGGCAAATGATCATGATGTAACTGTCATCGTGGAGTTTGGCAAGGTTGACGGAATGTCCATATATACTTTCAAAATAAGTTGCTGATTTGCTAATTGAATACGCAGGGTTACTTCACAATATTTTGATGATACGCACTAGTTTTATTTTTGTAGCGTATCTGTAATGTTTGTTGCGTATTTAATACGCTTGAATTTTATTTCACTGCGTATTTCTGCATCTATGATGCGTATTTTACGCAGATACGCAGCTTATCTGGAGCTCTGATATTTGTCAGACATGTGAAGGGCACATTGAATGAATCCTACCATGTCAGTACTAACAGTACAATGATAACGAGTGAGTGAGTGAGTTTAACACCGCTTTTAACAGTATTCCAGTTACATCATGGCGTGTCAGCTTAATGTGGGAGGAAAGCCCGAAGTGATGCAGGTCTCAGACGTTTATCACTTCGGTGAAACCCACGAGCACGGGTATGGTGCTGACAAACCTAGAAACATAATCAGGGCAAACCGGGATTCGAACCCACAATCATAGGTTTCTGGCATGCCCAAGGGACGCAACTCTGCACAGCGAATCGCGGCGCCTTAGACGACTGGGCTACCCTTGCCCCCACAATGATAACAATCAAACAATTATTTTACAATACCCTTTCATGATTTGAAAGCGGTTTAAAGATGAAGAATTCACATGCAGCAAGCTCAATAATATGTTAAAAAATAATTTTCTATGTACATTACCATAGTTCTACCATGGCTACAAAAAGAATCATCAAAACAACTTCAAATCATAATTTCTTAGGAACATGAGAAATAATTGGCTTTGGTCGTGTCTTGAACAGTATCTTCTTCTTTATGATGGCTTCTACAATATAGCCATTATTTGTTGGATTGGTTTCCATGGCAACATCTCCTTGTTTATGTGATTGTTTTGCTAACACAGCAAAGGGTTTTTCCAGCTCCACCACTTTTCCAAATAAAATGTGATGCCCGATAATGAGAACTGGGGCATCCTTGGAAAACAAGAAGATGATGGATAAACAAGTCTTATAATTCATAAACAAGGCAGGAGAATTGAAATATTGCAGAAAGGGTATACTTGTCATACACATAATATATCAGCTAGTTTAAGTGTAAATGCCAGTATCGTCAATGGTTATGCTAGCACCAAATATCCAACCATGCTACAACAATGATGGGTCTGCATGTTACCTGAAAGTTCTGCATATTTGAGTGAGTAGGAATGTTTTTACGACACTTTTAGCAATATTCCAGCAATATCACGGGGACACCAGAAATGAGTTTCACACATTGTACCTATGTCGGGAATCGAACCCGGGCCTTGGGCGTGACAAGTGAAAGTTTTAACCACTAGGCTACCCGACCGCCCCAAAGCTGATTTGAAATTGAGTGAGTGAGTTGAGTTTAACACTTCTTTCAACATTGTTTAACAGTATTCCAGTTATATCACAGTGTGTCAGCTTAATGTGGGAGGAAAGCCCGAAATGATGCATGTCTCAGATGTTTACCACTTTGGTGAAACCCACAAGCATGGGTATGGTGCTGACAAACCTGGAAACACATTTGGAGCTTACCGTGATATTTGAAAAAGCACAACAAAAGTATAATAAATTATGTGATTTGATAAACTAGTAAAATCACTGAAATAGACATATGGAGACACAATGAATGCTTATAACATTAACCGACTTATCTACCAACCCAACCTTAAGTGTTTTTTTTCACTGGTACTCTGTATATTTAAGTTCACTTGAAAACATATACATTGAGCTTCAGAAGCACTGTTTACCTTGTTAGTGAAATGCAAATCACCAATGAATTTTCCACCAAGAGGCACCGGATGTCGGGTTTCAAGGGCACCTTGAAGGTCAATGATGGCCCACTCTGGACAATCCTTGGCGTCACCAGGTCTGAAGACAATATTAACACTGCCTTAATTCCTGTTATCAAGAGTACCAATACTTTGTGATCAATATCATAAAAATTACTTTGAATTACAGAAGTATTTGAAACAAGTTCACATCGGCATTTCATGATCATCGATCGAGGTAATAATCGGCTTGCTCAAAGAAAAATCTATGAACCAATCATCAAATCCTGTTTTCATATATATAATCTGCTTGTCCATATCATCCTGATCATAATGTGTACAAGACTCCTTATGATTACAAAGTAGTTAGATTGTTTTCTATTTCTACATGTCTGTGGTTTTAAATTTCAAGAGGTCTATGAGTGAGTGAGTGAGTGAGTGAGTGAGTGAGTGTGAGTGAGTGAGTGAGTGAGTGAGTGAGTGAGTGAGTGAGTGAGTGAGTGAGTGAGTGAGTGAGTGAGTATGGTTTTACGCCGCTTGTAGCAATATTCCAGCAATATCACGGCCAGGGACACCAGAAATGGGCTTCACACATTGTACCCATGTCGGGAATCGAACCCGGGTCTTCGGGCGTAACAAAAAAACACGAGCTACCCGACCGCCCCTGTCAATGATGAAATGCCAGACCAAGTTAATTTCTTGTTTGTGGACAAAGGGTATCTTACATTTTCCAAATGTTAAAAACTCAAGCTGGGTTTGTTTGAGATTAAATGCATTTTTTAACATATATTTCCCTGAGAAAATTCGTGAATTCTCCAGTACCTGATGTTTGTATGAGGGACTGGAGGGGGATGGTCAGGGTGACAGTTTTGTTTTCCCCTTGAAGTGGAGGTTTGTTTTTGCTTTCAGTCACTGATTTGCCTGGCAAAGACCATCTTCCAAAGGAGTTAACAGACTGTAAAAGTCTAGTTTTCACCCTTGCCAAACCAGGCTGGAATTTCTGGTCTCGATCGTAGCGACACCAGTTGCTATAACGATTATGTCCCTTCTATACCCCTCCTAATGACCTAGCAGATTCCATGTCTCATATCAATTGCATTTGCTTCAAATAAAATGGCGTCGCCCAGTGAAGACGATCTGATCGGTAATCAAGATCTGTATTGTAATATAATGCAGGAAGTGCATCAAATCACATGAGCACAGGAAAAGATTTGGAAAATATCTGTTGACGCTAAGTTGTTGGTACACATGCTTTGCATATCCTGCAATCGACTGAAATCTGCACTGCATTTTCACGTCGATTTTGTTTCACTATTTTGATTGGACTGTGCATAGACTTGTTAGTCCAGCCAAAATATAATTCCTTAACTCCAGCCTAGTCCAGCAAGGGTGGAAACTGGACTTTTATAGTCTGTTAACTCCCTTGCCTCAGGAAAATGCTCCCGGGTGAGACACTGTATCCACTAGACCACAGAACCGGTCCTATTGTGAAGGAATGTTCTATCTAGGACCATAGAAGGTTGTTGTCAGGTGAGCTATGAGTGTCAATTAAGACTTCTCTGTACAAATGAGGAAAGCATTCAGACAAGCGTATCTGATCTGAAGTTAATCATGTTAAAAGGTCTGTCCCAAGTTATTTTATTGTGGGTATTTTAAACACTGTTGTTGTTTCTAAGCGCTGTGACATCTACACCGAAAACGAAATTCCATCGAAAGAAGCTGACATCATATTGGCTCAAGAACCCAGAGATATCTTATCAGAGTAAAAGACTTGATTTGACAAAATATTGATGAGATTGTAGATTAACAATAGCTTACATCACCTGTGGTATTGCTGGATGTCTTTGGTATCCAGCCTCATACTAAGCCTGACATTTTACACCGTGGCCTCATTGCAATTTTGCTCAACCATCTTCAAAGCAGTGACCCACATTAAAATAAGTGACAAATACAAAAAGGTTCTTTAGTGCTCTTATCATGATGACCAACGTTTCCAAATTCACCAAGTTCTTCGAATGTAAATTGTGTGGTAAGGCTATATGATAAGGCTAGTACGTGATACAGTGGAGAAAGTTAATGCGCAATGTGGAAAGCTGTAGATCTAATGGGCAGTTCACTCTTGGAATGCGTGAATAAACTGTCGATTCTATGTGTGAATACTGAGAGAATTGTGACATATTTTAAAACAATAATGACTGAATCTCACAGTTGTATGTACACCTGCACCATCCTTGGATTGAATGTTGTCAGCTTTCGCGCAATATTTCACTTCCGGGTCGCTTGGTTCCGTCTCTTTTTAATACAAGTACATACTGCGCTGACAGAGCCAGGAACCAGTTTACTACCTCGCAAACTATTGGTTGTTGCATTTTATTGGTAACCAATCCAAAAAAGAGGAACGCGTTTTGCCCGTATCTGCAACATGGCCGCGCCCGGGAACACATGTGTTTATGTTTCTGTTAAAGCAATTATTGAGCGATTTCAGTGATTGTACCCCTCAGATTTGACATTGTACTTTACCAGTTGTATCGGTAAGTAGATATAGCTATCAGTTTATGTAGCTGACATGAACGTGCCATATTTATCCGAGCTTTGGAAAGGTGAATTTGGATGAAAGTAATCTTTATTATTTACTGGTAGTAATAATATATTGAGGAATTATGTTACAGGTTGATGTGTGGTAAGTCTAAGATTAACAATTAAGCAAGCAGCATTTCTACCTCTGTTACAAAACTAATCTCGAACTATTACCTAAATATCAGGTGAAATACCCTGATATAGTGAGTTCCTTTTTGAAGAAATAATTGGAGGTCCCTACATCCATAACAAAAAATGGAAATGGAAATAACGTATGATCTATCAGTTTTAAAGTTTTGACATTCGTTTTTATGATTAGGTTGTTAAAGCGAACTGAAGATGGGGGAGTTTAGAGTGCATCATGTTCGGTTCTTTGAGTACAAGCCCAAGGCTATCCACTGTCTGGCTTATTCTAAAGAATCTAAGAGATTGGCTGTTTCACGGTAAGAGCAAAACAAAGCAGTGTCATTCTGGCAACTAGAATTCTTTCAACACATTTCGTTTTTTTCTGGTTTGGTGTGTTGAGACTGACTGTGATAATCAGACCTATATGACAACATTCAAGGATACATCATGTACATGCACCAAATTCCTGTGATTCAACATATTCAATATGTTCAAGTGTATAATCACTATTTTCTTTCATAATTTTATTGATATTTGTAAGGTTTGTGATAAGATACCGGTATTATATTCTGTACATTTTTTTCAAAGATACAGCATGTAATATTGGAAGTTCAAGTTAAAAAACAGTGATTTGTTTTAACAGATCTGACGGCTCACTGGAAATATGGAGTGAACAAGACAAGTGGTTTCAAGAGAGGGTAATTCTTAATATTGTAATCAAATCGGATGCTAATCATTATCTTCATTAATTACTGGTAGTGGTCACATTTTCTAAACATTCCATTGTGATGAATAAGTCATAATCACTAAGGGCAGAGAATAATAAATATATTAAAAAAAATTCAACGGATTGGGTCTAGGCTACCTTTTTCAAGTTATTTTACTGGTAAAAAGGTTTCACTTCTGATATATTTGTTATATCAATAAAATATAACAATTTGACAGTCAGTAAATATCTGTTTATGTTTGAATTATCATGATTAATCATAAAACAAACATAGATTGGATATTTGTTTTAAAAATGGAATCTGTGTTTATCATGTGTATGCAAGCAGAAATAACAAATTCAAGGTTCCATATTGTAAATAACTTGTAAGTTGTAAGTACATTTTCTTATCAACCATTATTTGTCCTGAGAAGATTTCAGGTTAGAATTTGTCTTCAGCAACAAACACTTGAGGCGACTAACGGGATCGGGTGATCAGGTTTGTTGATTTGGTTGATGCCAGTCATCATTTCCCGATTGCGTAGATTTGGTTGATGCCAGTCATCATATCCCGATTGCGTAGATTGATGCTCATGATATCAATCACTGGATTGTCCGATCAAGACTTGATTATTTACAGACTGCCGTCTTCGAGCTGTAATATTGCTCAGTGTGGTGTTAAACAACAAACAAACAAATCAACCATTATTTTCATTTTATTCATTGTTTTGGACATCTTTTTCTTTGCATTTATTGTGTTCTCATGGTCTTTATCAGGTTATTCCAGGAAGTGGTGATCGGTCAATTGAAGCTGTGATATGGCAAGGGAGGCGACTCTTCACTGCAGGACTTGATGGCGAAGTGACAGAATATGACTTGATCAAACTGCAGCCAATGGTGAGTGTTTATTTATTCATTTGTCATCATGATTATTCATAGGAATCTCTCTAGCCAAGTATTGTTGGTAGAAAATGTGCTATAAGTTAGCCATGTTTGGAAAAAACGTATCAATATATTGGAGTTGCATGGGGTGTCCAGTCATCCCTTCAATTCGCTATGCAGAGTTGTGTCCCTTAGGCAAGGCAGAAACCTATGATCATGGGTTGGATCCCAGAATTACCCTGATTATGTCACGAGGTTTGTCAGGGCCATGCAGTGCTCATGGGTTTCACCAAAGTGGTAAATATCTAAAGCCTGTATCATGTTTCCTTTCCTCCACATCAAACTGACGAACAGTGTTGCAGATAAAATAATGTTCAAAGCAGCTTTACACCAAACTCACAGACATACTCATTATTAATTCATTGACCGCATTGTAAGACAGACTGGCATCTCTGAAGTCTATTGATTTACCCCGCCAAGGAGATTGATGTTCATACTTTCAGTCACTGGTTTGATACCCTTGGCCAAGGGTACCTGGATGAAGGTACAACCTATTAAAGAAATAAACCACTCTTGGTTGTTGTTTATCGTACAATAAAACACTACGCCACAATGGTTTATTCTCCCTGCAGTTTTTGTATTGTACGATAAACAACGACCACGGGTCGTTAATTACATACACCGGTATGAGATATCAACATTATGTACAGCCTCTTTAAGGATGTTAATAAAGTGTTCAAACTTTGATAATATTTTCCCCAATTTTAATCTTGATGACTCCCGGAATAGAATCTGACCTTGGAAATGTTGGACAAGTCCATTTTATGAACAGGTGGTATAAGTATGGTATTTCCCCCATGTTCTCACCTTCGGCCACTGCGTTTATCTGCGTCCCCCAGCTACATCTATGGGGACAACTTACTTGACACCTCCCTCTAAAAAATAACGTCGTCCAGTATATGACGTCATCAAGTTGCGAGAGCATATTCAAATCTCCAGAAATGACGTCATGATAGAACATTGTTTTACCGTGAAATAAACCATGCTTCGTTCTTCATTGTTGTTTGCGATTTATCACATAGCTATTTTATATTTATCCCATAACCATTTGTTATTTACAGCACTCGGCTTTTTCCCATGCAGGACCTATCTGGTGCCTTACACAGAACTCCCGTGGGACAAGATTAGCTGTGAGTCCTCCTGTCTTGATATCTGGAAATGTAATAATCTGGTGTTGAGGATGACTGATATATACTCAGTGTGACTCAAACAGATACATGATATTTTTTGAGAATTACTTCAGTGAAATGAAGTGTTCGATAGGCATTTGAAATTGGAAAAACACAAAAACATTAACCTTTTTATGGATAAGCTATTCTTTATTCTTGGTAACACTGTTTCAGGGCTACTTCTTGTCCCTTCATCGGGTGAATACTGAATAAACATATTGAGTTTTTAAATATACAAGCTGATTTGTGTAAGCTGACACAGTGTAAGAATAATGTGAAGTGACTGCATTCGATTGTCAGTATATTTACAGACTATTGTTCTCTTCGGGACCGGGGGTCGGGTAGCCTAGTGGTTAAAGCGTTCGCTAGTCACGCCGAAGACCCGGGGACGATTCCCGACATGGGTACAATGTGTGAAGCCCATTTCTGGTGTCTCTTGCCGTGATATTGCTGGAATATTGCTAAAAGCGGCATAAAACCAAACTCACTCTCCTCGGGGAAATATTATTGGGGTGGGTTAGAGGGAATATGACAGTTTCTAGAGGAGGGTCATAAAAATAATGCACATTTTTGGGAGGTCATAGACAAAAAGACAGTTTAAAATAAAATATAAAGTGCTTTTGCATTTTGTGAAAACTATGACAAGCATTAGGGGAGGGTCATTGTTTTCTGTACCTCAGTGAATGAGAAACCTCGGACCCACCCACCCCCGTAATAAATTATCCTTATTTGTTACCCCATTATTGCATGATGAGATGTGACTCTACTTTCAGGCAGGGACAGAAGACGGCTGTGTGGTGTTGTTTGATATTGATATGGACAATCTACAGTACCTAAAGTCGTTTGATAAACAAGAAGGTAACATTTCTCTGCCAGTTGTCCATGGGCGTAATTAACGCTAATTATGGTCAAAGGGAGATACATAGCTGTCAATGTTGTTTATCATTTTAAAGGTATATACATATGACCTAAAACTCTTTGGTATAAAGTCAATAGTAGATTTGTATAATCATATTATCCAAACAATTAATAGACTGTACGTTTGACTGCTGAAAAACTTAATTCAGTGCCCCATTTTTATTTTTATAGTCAGGTTCACATGGAGGTATCATTATACATGCTGAAGAATGTTTGTTTTCATAGATTTCAGTGGTTAAAATATTTGCACAAATATATAAACTGGTCTTCATCATGGAAACATATTCGCTATTAATAAAAGTGATAATCAGGTTAGTGACACTGGAAGAAGTGACTGATGATGTGAAATCGATGGCCAAAGGGAGATAATTTGTGATCAGGATAGAGTTGTCTCCCTTCGACCATGATTGCCGCGTACAGACACGAGATTCTGATTTCTAGAGTCAGGATTTGTTTCATGATATTGTTTTTATGGAAATAAGTTATATATTCACCAATAGAATTTTATCTATTCTAAGAATATCATCAGTGTCATGTGCTGTGCCTTATTTGTATTTGGTTTGAGAAAGCTACATGGGGAGTAAGAGTTGTAAAGATGTAACCAACGTTTTATAAGAAACTTTATCTCTCTCTCACCTGTGTATAATTATATGCGTACATACGAAATACATAAATATTTATGAATTATTTTTTAATAACATTCCTAACTGTAAATTAATACCCTAAACTTGTTTATGTTATTCGGCAACAATCGTATACAGGACACACATTCTGCCCTAGACTGGTTTACTGGCACTAGACCGCTTGGGCTCCCTGCCTGCAGCTGATAGGGGCAAAGAGCAGGGCACCAGTCTAGCTCTGTCTGACCTATTTACCCATACAGCATTTATCTGTGGTGAAACGTTGACCCATTTCTGTGAAGCAGGTCTGTCTGTCAAGAGGGGCGGGAACAGGCCTATTTCATATCGCTATGTGGGAACGTTGACCAAGGTTCCGTGTAGCGAGATATCAGCACTTTTAGACAGTGTTAACAATTGATATGTCAGGCTGCAGGAGTAAACATATTACCATTAAGGAGATAACTCTCATAGAGCAGTATGGTCTAGTGGTAGAGTGTCCGCCCGGAGAGAGGAAGGTCCGGAGTTCAATCCCTGGCCGCGTCATACCAAAAGACGCTAAAAGATGGTACTTGTTGTTACCCTGTCTGGCTCTCGGCATTAAGGGGCTAAAACAAGGACTGGTCGGCTCGGAGTCAGTATACTGTGTCTGAGTGGGGTATTCATGTTAAACTGCGGCATGGTATCTCAGTGAGCTAGCACTATAAATCGGCATCAGTCCGGTCTAGTACAAGCAGCCACACAAACACACACACGTACATGCATGTCGCTATATAAGTGCAATAATCTTGGGCGCGATGTTAAACCCCATGTCACCTCACCTCACAATGTTGCTATGGAGTATGTGCTTTGTAAAAACAGCACAGGTTTCCATTGTCACACTCCCCTATAGATCCAGATGATAAGATGTATGTGCGCATGTTGTAGGTCGTATTCTGTCCATCGCTTGGCACGAGGGTGAGAACACCATTGTGACCGGCGGGGTGGACAACATCCGTCTGTGGAGTGCCAGCTCGGGCCACGCCATCCAGCGACTGACCATCGGCCGAGAGGAGGTTTCTAAAGAGACAATCGTGTGGTGTGTCACCGTCACAAGGTGGGTGGATGCTGGGGGACGTCTAGTTCCGTGTTTACACTCTGGAATAATTCATGGACTGAAACCCATTTGTTGTAACTTGTATTGACTTTATCTCTGTGTCCACGAGGCAATGGTTTACAGAACAGGGATGAGTCCGAATTTACTACCCGGGTACCCTACCCTCTATTACACGACCCTACCCGGGTACCCACTGTAGGTCTCAAGAGATAGGTACAAAATGTCCGATTGGCCATTTGTTTTACCATAGTAGTGGCAAAACGTATTTAGATACACATATTAAACAATCTGGTCATGCATACACTGAAGTTGACTCGAGTTATATCTTTATTCAAAGATATGAAAAGTCTGAAGGAATGGGTGCATAGTCAGAAAGAAATGTGAACATTTGTGGCGTGTAGTGTAACCATAGAGTTCTAGGTACTTTTCGTCATTGAACAATATATCACATGACTAACCACGGGTCCAGGTAGTCCTGTGGGTACCCAGGTCCTACTCAGTACCCACCCGACCCGGGTACCTGAGTCACCCATCCCAGCCATAATATTATTCTGTCTAGGGGATTCTGGGACAGAATGGATCCCATGCTTCTCACTAAGGCTAACTAATTGGGATGATATGGTTTTAAAGCACTGCAATTAACTGTGTAGAGTTGTATCCCTTGAGCGTGCCAGGAGCCTATGATTGTGGGTTCGAATCTCTGTTCACCCCATTATGTTTCTAGGTTTGTCAGCACCATACCCATGCTCGTGGGTTTCAACGAAGTGGTAAACATCTGAGGCCTGCATCACTTCGGGCTTACCTCCCACATTAAGCTGACACGCCGTGATATAACTGGAATATTGTTAAAAGTGGCGTTAAACCCAACTCACTCACTCACTGTATCATTGTTCCCCAACGGCAATGACCATTCTTCATGCTGTCAACCACTAGTTTGCTTGTCCCATGATTATTTACAGGTAGTGTATTTTTGTATACACAGTTTATGAAATCAACTCTCAGGCAGTATTCAGATGGCCAGATGGCTCATTTGGAGCTGAAAGTGCACACCTATAGGTCAGATGGCTCATTTGGAGCTGAAAGTGCACACCTATAGGTCAGATGGCTCATTTGGAGCTGAAAGTCCACACCTATAGGCCAGATGGCTCATTTGGAGCTGAAAGTGCACACCTATAGGTCAGATGGCTCATTTGGAGCTGAAAGTGCACACCTATAGGCCAGATGGCTCATTTGGAGCTGAAAGTGCACACCTATAAAGGATTAATGTACTCCCATCATGATTGCTGGGTATAAAACACACACATAGTTACTGATTTTGTTGATATTGTGGCAAAACTCTATACATTGATTGACTGAGACTTGTTATGTTTAGCAGTTGAAACTGGAGGGTTTGTAGTTTCTTCAGAGCATGTGGGTGTGGGTGTATTTATGAGGGTCGAGGATGCGTTCACAGTTTCTGGGCAGGGGATACTCTTTGTTTGTTCAGTAAATGAAGGGTTGTTACCATGGTTACAGTGACCTAACAGTCATCAGCGGAGACTCACGGGGGAAGACGTGCTTCTGGAACGGCAAGATGGGAACACTCCTCCGAGTAAGTTGCTACAGTGGAGATAACTCATACATACTAGCCACTTTACACCATCACGTCTAGCCATATTACACCACCATCACCTGTCTAGCCATATTACACCACCATCACCTGTCTGGCCATATTACACTACCATCACCTGTCTGGCCGTATTACACCATCACCTGTCTAGCCGTATTACACCACCATCATCTGTCTAGCCGTATTACACCACCATCACCTGTCTAGCCGTATTACACCACCATCACCTGTCTAGCCGTATTACACCACCATCACCTGTCTAGCCATATTACACCACCATCACCTGTCTAGCCATATTACACCATCACCTGTCTAGCCGTATTACACCACCATCACCTGTCTAGCCGTATTACACCATCACCTGTCTAGCCGTATTACACCACCATCACCTGTCTAGCCGTATTACACCACCATCACCTGTCTAGCCGTATTACACCACCATCACCTGTCTAGCCGTATTACACCACCAATCACCTGTCTAGCCGTATTACACCACCATCACCTGTCTAGCCATATTACACCACCATCACCTGTCTAGCCATATTATACACCATCACCTGTCTAGCCGTATTACACCACCATCACCTGTCTAGCCATATTATACACCATCACCTGTCTAGCCATATTACACCATCACCTGTCTAGCCATATTATACCACCATCACCTGTCTAGCCATTTTACACAACTTTGTCTCTTTACACTGTACTGAGTGTCGTGTTCCTGTATTCCAGAGTTTCCAGAGCCACAAGGCGGACGTGTTGTCACTCTGTCTCAGCGAGGTATGTTCATCTAGATCAGGGGCGGTGGGGTAGCCTAGTGGTCAAAGCATTTGCTCATCATGACAAAGACCCAGGTTCAATTCCCCATGTGGATACAATGTGTGAAGCTCATTTCTGGCATCCCCTGCTGTGATAATCCTGGAATATTGCTAAAAGCGGTGTAAAACAATATTCACTCACTCATCAAGATGAAGTGTTAATCTTGTGAATCTGTGAATCAGTAATAACTGAGACTATTGTCTCCATTAACTCAGTGCATTGTGTCAGACTAGGTGAGTTTATAGTCCATGCAGAATCCTCCTTTTCAACATTGCATCATGGATGTGCTCTGCTATTCTAGAATGACCTAGGGGCAGTCAGGTCATGCCGAAGACCCGGGATGGATTCCTGACATTGGTACAATGTGTGAATCCCATTTCTGGTGTCCCCCCGCCGTGATATTGCTGGAATTTTGCTAAAAGCGGCGTAAAAACCATACTCACTCACTCGATCACTCACAAGAATGACCTGTTACAATTCCAGATGTGTTATGAAGTTTAAATCCCGCTTCTTAATGAAAAACTGCATAAAGATAATGCACTAGTTAATGGTGTGACCCTGACAGTGGTATGTTTCCCATATTAGGTCCCAGAGTAGTTTATAGCCTCATCAGACAGACACTGAATTAAATTTGAGGTTTGGAAAACACATCATGTTCTACTCCTGTGCTACTCAGCTTTTGATAGGGATATTCCCTAGTGACTGATGGACTGTTTGATTGGATAGTGGTGGGATAGTGGTGGGAGGCAAACAGTCAGCAATCTATTCTGTGTTTAGGCAGAGGAGAGCTTGTACACGGTAGGCGTTGACCCGACCATTGTCCAGTTCGAGAAGGTCATCTATCCCGGGGAGAACAACCCGGGCAAGTGGACGAGGTCAGTCGTCCGGTCCAGCCACACCCACGATATCCGAGCCATCGTCCTGTCTGGGGACACCATCATCACGGGAGGTACTGTTTCCAGATGTAGTAGGGGTTTAAACAAGACCCACGACCCTCTGGGGATTCCAGGTCACAATAGTTGTAAGAGTTGACCAAATGGATCGGGTGGTCAGGCCATGATAGAACTGAAATATTGTTCAAAACAGAATTAATCCTTACTCCCCATTGAATGAAATGTTGGTGTTTCGATCCTTTGGCCTTGTGATACCAGAAGATGGTAAAAGCTGTTACTTGTAGTACGGAATGGTTGTTTGGTTGGTTTGTTGTTTTACACCCCACTCAGCAATATTACAGCTATATGATGGCAGTCTGCAAATAATCGAGTCTGGACCAGACAATCCAGTGATTGATATCATGAACATCGATCCACACAATTGGGATCGATGACATTCTTTAACCAAGTCAGCGAGCCTGACAAACCGATCCGGTTAGTCGACTCTTACGACAAGCATAGTCGCTTTTTACGGCAAGCATGGGTTGCTGAACACCTATTCTACCCTGAGTTTAGTACAGAATGGATCAATTTTGTATGGCCATGTTTGAGATAGTGAGTCGCTTCAGCCTTAATATATGCATAGACCGCCTACTAGGTAAGGTGGTAGAGCATCTGCGCAGAGTTTGGAAGGTCTGGGGTTCGATCCCTGGACACGTAACACCAAAAGATGTTAAAACGTGGTACTTGTTGTTACCCCGCCTGGCACCTAGCATTGAGGGCATAAAACAAAGACTGGTCGGCTCGGAGTCAGTATACTGTGTCTGAGTGGGGTATCCATGTTAAAATGTGGTATGGTATCTCGGTGGGCTTGCACTATAAAATCGGCATTGGTCCGGACTAGTACAAGCAATCACATGCACGAACACACACGTGCATGCCTGTAGCTGTGCATGTAAGTACAATAGTCTTGAACATTATTCACTGTCTCCAATGTGGACATTAATCAGTGTGTGCTTGTTGTCAGGTGTGGACACCAATCTGGTCTTGCATGACATCAATCCAGCGAAGGGCAAGGGGAGGAAAGTACCCGGTCTGCCACAGGTATTGTCACTTTCCACCATAGGCAGTGTTGAGTACTCTCCAGATATTGCTTCAATGTTGTAGTTTAATTTTCCCAACAATGATTTATTGTGCTCCAACCACTGATTTTAGTATCACTATAATACCACCGCCCCTCCTCACCATCATGAAGAGTCCCCCTCACAGTGATATTGCTGCAACATTAGGTGTCCCCCACAGTGATATTGCTGCAACATTAGGTGTCCCCCACAGTGATATTGCTGCAACATTAAGTGTCCCCCACAGTTATATTGCTGCAACATTAGGTGTCCCCCACAGTGATATTGCTGCAACATTAAGTGTCCCCCCACAGTGATATTGCTGCAACATTAAGTGTCCCCCACAGTGATATTGCTGCAACATTAAGTGTCCCCCACAGTGATATTGCTGCAACATTAGGTGTCCCCCACAGTGATATTGCTGCAACATTAAGCGTCCCCCACAGCGATATTGCTGCAACATCAAGCGTCCCCCACAGCGATATTGCTGCAACATTAAGTGTCCCCCCACAGTGATATTGCTGCAACATTAGGTGTCCCCCACAGTTATATTGCTGCAACATTAGGTGTCCCCCACAGTGATATTGCTGCAACATTAGGTGTCCCCCACAGTGATATTGCTGCAACATTAGGTGTCCCCCACAGTTATATTGCTGCAACATTAGGTGTCCCCCACAGTGATATTGCTGCAACATTAAGCGTCCCCCACAGCGATATTGCTGCAACATTAAGCGTCCCCCACAGTGATAATGCTGCAACATTAAGCGTCCCCCACAGCGATATTGCTGCAACATTAAGCGTCCCCCACAGCGATATTGCTGCAACATTAAGTGTCCCCCCACAGTGATATTGCTGCAACATTAGGTGTCCCCCACAGTGATAATGCTGCAACATTAAGCGTCCCCCACAGCGATATTGCTGCAACATTAAGCGTCCCCCACAGTGATAATGCTGCAACATTAAGTGTCCCCCACAGTGATATTGCTGCAACATTAGGTGTCCCCCACAGCGATATTGCTGCAACATTAAGTGTCCCCCCACAGTGATATTGCTGCAACATTAGGTGTCCCCCACAGTGATATTGCTGCAACATTGAGCGTCCCCCACAGCGGTATTGCTGCAACATTAGGTGTCCCCCACAGTGATATTGCTGCAACATTAAGCGTCCCCCACAGTGATATTGCTGCAACATTAAGTGTCCCCCACAGTGATATTGCTGCAACATTAAGCGTCCCCCACAGTGATATTGCTGCAACATTAGGTGTCCCCCCACAGTGATATTGCTGCAACATTAAGTGTCCCCCACAGTGATATTGCTGCAACATTAAGTGTCCCCCACAGTGATATTGCTGCAACATTAAGTGTCCCCCACAGTGATATTGCTGCAACATTAAGTGTCCCCCACAGTGATATTGCTGCAACATTAGGTGTCCCCCACAGTGATATTGCTGCAACATTAGGTGTCCCCCCACAGTGATATTGCTGCAACATTAAGCGTCCCCCACAGTGATATTGCTGCAACATTAAGTGTCCCCCACAGTGATATTGCTGCAACATTAAGTGTCCCCCACAGTGATATTGCTGCAACATTAAGTGTCCCCCACAGTGATATTGCTGCAACATTAAGTGTCCCCCACAGTGATATTGCTGCAACATTAAGTGTCCCCCACAGTGATATTGCTGCAACATTAAGTGTCCCCCACAGTGATATTGTAATGACATTAAGTGTCCCCCACAGCGATATTGCAACAACATTAAAAGTCCCCCACAGTGATATTGCAACAACATTAAGTGTCCCCCATCGCGATATTGCAACGACATTATGTATTCCTCAAAGTTATGTCAGTATTCCAAGTATTCAGTCTGTTTCTTGCCCCACTACAGCGCCCCCTGGTGAGCGTTGCCAAGGCTGCAGGCCTTCTGTTGTTGCAGTACCCGACATGGCTGGAGGTGTGGAGGCTCGGCGCCACCAAGAGAAACTCAAGTAAGGAGATGTTCCAGGATGAGAAAATACTGACCTGGAAGGTTCTAGAGGAGTGGTTGAATTGGGTTTAACACCGCTTTGAACTGTATTCCTGTTATAACACGGTGTGTCAGCTTGATGTGGGAGGAAAGCCTGAAGTGATGCAGGTCTCAGACGTTTACCATTTAGACTCATTATCAGGGCAAACTGAAATTCGAACCCTTGTCATAGGTTTCTGGTGTCCCCAAGGGACGCAGTTCTGCACAGCTATTTTTGGCGGCTTCTACGACTGGGCTCCAGTGCCCCCAGGTCTAAGGGAAACTGGAGTAGACAAAAAAAGCAAACAATGGAAAATATCTTTGAGCTGATTGCTATTTCCGGCTTAGTTTATGAGAAAATACACACAGTAATCTTAATCTCTGCATATAAAACAATGCCTTTGAGAGCAGGATATACATTTTGAATGGTAAAATCATCATGTCTAGTGATGTTTTATATCAAATGTCATACTTTTATTGACCAAGTTTGTTTATTCACCAGAAGTTGCTGAAGGGATATGATAATGTTTTTTAAAATGTTCGGACAGAAAAATTTAAATGTCCAGTAAGCAATATTTTAAATCGGACATTTGAGATTCCCAATCAGACATGTCCGGTGCATATGACCGTTTCCGGACCCCTGGTCCACAGACACACAAACATAGCACCCATAACACCCATAACATTTCACACTGGATAACTGCCCCCCCCACAACATTTAAAACTGGCAAAGGCCAGTTTAAACTGGATACCTCCAACAGACAGTTGTTATTATGGAACCCCGGACACTTGGCACTGGACAGGGGACATGGGTGGTCCAGTCATCTAAGGCACCACAAATCACTGTGCAGAATTAAATCCCTTAGGCATGATAGAAACAGATGATTGTGTGTGCAAAAACGTCTGAGACCAACATCACTTCAGGCTTTCCTACTACATAGAACTGACACGCCATGATGTAGGAATACTGCTGAAATTGGTGTTAAACCCAACTCTCTCACTAACACTGGACATTTACATTTTGGCTGGACTAACGAATCTATGCATAGTCCAATCAAAATCGTGCAACGAAATCGAAATTTGGTTCGTAAACTGTTCTGCAGATTTCGGTCGATTGCAGGATTTGCAAAACATGTGCACCGCCAACTCGTTGTCAACAGATATTTTCCAACTCTTTTCATGTTTTAACTCAACAAGGTGCTCACGCATTGTGCGATGTAAGGCCCGTTTTATCACAACATAGACCTTGATTATCGATCAGATCGTCTTGACTGGGCAAGCAAATGCAAGTGATACGAGAGGTGGAATCTGATTGGTCTAAAGGAGAGGCTCAGAAGGGACATAACTAGTAGTAGCCATTGGTGGCGCTACGATAGAGCCCAGGAATTCCAGCCTAGTTCGGCAAGGTGGAAACTGGACTTTTAAAGTCAGTTAACACTCTTGCCTCGGGAAGATGAATGAACACTGGTACCCTCAATAAACTGTAATATGACAATAAGATAATTGTATTACAGATCTTCATGGGGAAATTCTGCCACTGGACACCAAGCCTCTGAAACTGGTCCAGCTGAAGGCCAAGATAGGAGAATGTGTCGTCTGTAGCGCCATAGCAGCAGACGGTGCTCTGATTGGCTACTCTGATGAAAGGAGCATCCGGCTGTACACCTTCACTGTGGTTAGTGGATGTGGCCTCGTCATGTCTTTCCTTTTAAGGACGTTTCTTGTGTGGTTAGTTTGTTTGTCGTTAACGCCACACTCAGCAATGTTCCAGCTATATGACGGCGGTCTGGACCAGACAACCCAGTGATTGACATCATGAACATCTATCTACACATTTGGGATACTATGACATGCATCAACCAAGTCAGCGAGTCTGATCACCTGATCCCGTTAAGTCTCCTTTTACGACAAACAGAGTTGCCTTTTGCCCTGTCGTAGGAGGTGACCAAATGGATTGAGTGGTCAGGTTCAGTGATTTTGTTGATTTCGTGTCATAGTTTCCTGATTGCGTGGAAATTGCTCACAATATTGGATTGTCTTGTTAAACAACAAATATTCCCTTAAAAACATTTGATGTATCATACTTTGACTGGCTGTTCCCGTTGAGAACTTTTCTTGTCTTATAGTTTTACTTAGTCCGATATGATTCATGTCATTCCATTTCTTGTGTGGCTAGTTGATGTGGTCCAGTATTCTTTTCCATATTTCTTACATGTCTTTTCAGAATGAATCAGAGGATCTTCAGCCAGTAGTGACCTTGACCCGAATTAAGGTCATCGATGAAGATATCATGCCAGCCCATCTCATGACTTTCAACATCCACAACCAGCTCATCACAGCCTCATGTTCAGCAGCTGTTCAAGTCATCGATGTCAAGGACACTGAGGTCAAGGTCATCCACACATTCCAACCACTGAAAGGTCAGTTTCCTGCGTATAAATCATAGGTGAGAATAGGTTCCCATGATAGCACTTGTATCACATAACCAACACAAACTAGGGCAATCAATGGCTGAGGAATTCTTGAAAGTACCAATTTCTTACCATGTTTGGGGAACAGGCAGCCCAGTTGTCCAAGGCGCCTCAATTCACTGTGCAGAGTTGTGTCCCCTGAGCATTCCAGACACTTGTGATCATGGGTTTTAATCCCAGTTTATCCTGGTTGTGTCTCTAGATTTGTCAGCACCATACCCATACTTGTGGTCCACAAGTTGTGGAGACCGCCTCCGTGGTCTTGTGGTAGAGCGTCCGCCCGGAGAGTGGAAGGTCCGGGGTTCGATCCCGCGTCATACCAAAAGACGTTAAAAGATGGCACTTCTTGTTACCCTGTCTGGCGCTCAGCATTAAGGGGCTAAAACAAGGACTGGTCGGCTCGGAGTCAGTATACTGTGTCTAATAGGGGTATTCATGTTAAACTGCGGCATGGCATCTCAGTGAGCTAGCACTATAAATCGGCATCAGTCCTTTCTAGTACAAGCAGCCACACACACACACACACGTACATGCACGTCGCTATATAAGTGCAATAATCTTGGACGTGACGTTAAACCCCATTTCACCTCACCTCACCACAAGTTGTGGGTTTCACCAAAGTGGTAAATGTCTAATACCTGCATAGCTTTGGGCTTTCCTTCCACATAAAGCTGACACTCCGTGATATCACTGGAATAGCAGTCACATCATCCCAGGCTGGTCTGTGTAGTCCTGGTTCCTTGAGGTTGATGTCACTCTTTAGTTCTCCTGACTGAAAGTCAAGTAAACAGTTGTTGTGGCGATTTGTCCATGCATCGTTGACTTTTACGTTTTCTACATCCTCTCTGAGAAGCTTCAAGGCCTATGGGGGTACAGGTGGCTCAGTCGTCTAAGGCGCCGCAATTGGCTGTGCAGAGTTGCGTCCCTTGAAACCTATGACTGTGGGTTCGAATCCCGGTTGCCCCAATTTTGTTTCTAGGTGTGGCAATGTTGCCAAAGGCCCCACAATTTGCCTCTATTTTATCCAGGCATCTTTTGTACCACTGACAAATGACCCTTTTTGGTCTCCATACAACATAGGGCCTCAGCATCCCATACTTGTTATACAGTCAGACCGAATGTAGGAATGGGTGATTACAATGGTGGATCAATGTTGATTGTCTGTCATCATTATCCATCGGCATGCATCGGTTGGTTGCTGATGTAGTTGATGCATGTCATCGTGTCTCCATTACGTAGAGTGTCGCTCATGATATGTCACTGGATTGTCTGGTCCAAGCTTGAATATTTATAGACACCGTCATATAGCTGGAATATTGTTTCGTGCGGCATTAAACAACAAACAAACAAACAAACAAACAAACAATCTTAGGAACAATAACATGATGGGCGTAAGGGATCTGGTAGTGTGGTGGGCCGAGATGAAAATATAAATTTTCTTCTAATAGGTCCGTATTTGTGGACACAATGGCCAGGTGATAGGGCATGACATAAGAACAATCTCAGTGTGTGTGTTTAACAATTGTTGTCAAGAAGGGAAAGATAAGTATGTAGTATGTATTGATATATGATAATCCAACATCTGCTTAGACATCTATCATGAACAATATGTGTGTATGTCATTAAACACTAATCCAGTGTCATTAAACACTAATCCAGTGTATCATAAGACACTAATCCAGTGTGTCATTAAACACTAAGCAAGTGTGACATCATACACTAATCCAGTGTGTCATTAAACACTTGCCCAGAGGGTCATTAAACATTAATCCAGTGCATCATCATACACTAATCCTGTGTGTCATCATACACTAATCCAGTGTGTCATTTGACACTAATCCAGTGTGTCATTAAACACTAGTCCAGTGTGCCATTAAACACTAATCCAGTGCGTCATAATACACTAATCTAGTGTGACATTAGACACAAATCCAGTGTTCAAATCTGGTGAGCAAATGGTTAGATAAACGTTGGTAATACAATAGTCCATAATCTAGTCATAAGCCTGTCTTTCACACCACACAGCATATATTTATATAAAATATTCACCCCCATTCCACTTTCATCCCCTTCTGACCTCAGCAGCCAACACTCACCCCCTTTTGAACTCAGGACACTTTAGAGTTTCTTTATTTTTCATGAATTCCCTTGTAAAATTATTTTTATTCAGGGGCGGTAGGGTAGCCTAGTGGTTGAAGCGTTCGCTCGTACAATGTGTGAAGCCCGTTTCTGGTGTCCCCTGTTGTGATATTCCTGGAAAATTGCTAAAAGCAACTTTAAACCAAACACACTCAAACTCACTATTTTTATATAACCTCATTCATAATTGTATATCCAGGGCTCCACTCGTCTGCTGAAATTAACCAGAAAGACATTTTGTTTTACCTTGTTATTGGCCAGAAAGTCACTATTTTGTTTCTAATGTCATTGTTTTTCTGTCTGAGCGCTGTGTCATTATTTTACCGGATATTTTGCGCAGGACATGAAACAGTGAAAAACATTGCCCTTCCGAAAATGGGTCAATTACAAGTGGTTAAAGTGCGCGATTGTGTTGTCCTGTTGGGAGTGTCAGGGTCAGCGTGTTAATTCTCGTAGTTTTGCAACTCAAGTTCACAGCTTCTGTGTGAAACAAATTTGCATTTGAATGTTACTGTCAACAAACAAGGTGTCTGCCAATGCGACTGTGTGTTGGAGTGCGCACCTGTGCAGATGTTGACAGCAGGTAAATTTGCTACATAACAAGAGACAATTGTCTTCTGTCTGAGTTGTTGCCTGTTGCAAGAAGGGAATATAGGAGGCAGCATGGGGAATTTATGGAGGAGGATAAAAATAAGATTTGCTCGACAAGTGCACTTTAAATACTGAGTCTGTTCTTGTATTTGAGTTTCGCTGTCTCTCAATTTTCCTGTAATTCTATTCTCGTTTAAAATATCTGACAGGTTTAACTGCTAATTATTTGATAGGGGGTTCCAGGCGAGCTCCATGTTGACTTCCTTTTGTCTTGTTTGCTGTGTACTGCTGTGACATTCATGCTATCAACCCCTGGTTTGCCTGACTTTATGTTTCACTGGGCCAGGCTGTCAGTGTGTACATCAATCTCCCAGTCCATTTCTTTCCAGAGTGGAACCCCAAAATCTCAATCAGGTTTTGAACTGGTGCCTTCATCTGTTTTAGGATATTTCTATATTTTTAGGGGTTTTACTATGAATGAAGTATAATTGGAAAGTTATTTTATAATTTTTAAGCAGAAACTTTTTATATTCTCATAAAAGATATTTTATCTACTCACTAAAACAAATTTCAATAATTTTTGTTTGAAAATGAACTGTGAAGGTGTAATACTTTTATACAGTTATTACTCAATACATATTCAAGTTTGAGCTTGGGTAGCATGTATAGGTGCTGAATCTTGAAAATGTAGGTGGCATGTATATGTGTGTAAACTCCACAACACTACAGTTACTTTTGCAATACTAATAACCAATTTGGATTAGTGATTGTGTGAGTATGGTTTTACGCCGCTTTTAGCAATATTCCAGCAATATCACGGTGGGGGACACCAGAAATGGGCTTCACACATTGTACCCATGTCGGGAATCGAACCCAGGTCTTCGGCGTGAGGAGCGAACTCTTTAACCACTAGGCTACCCAACTGCCCCACATTTGGATTAAGGCTTAAAAAAATGAATGAATTGGTTCTCTGGCAAAGACTTTTTAAAACATAGTGCGGGCAGGTGGTGTTTTCAAACAAACAAAAAATTAAAATCGAAATGAAAACGAAACATGCAACAGACTTTATGATGATGTTGGCGGTGTATGAGAACCTAGACTACTATGTATTTTAGACTAACATAGATTATTATAACATACATGAATTTAAAACTAATTTTAAATTAACAAACAAAAAATTAAAATGGAAATGAAAACGAAACATGAAACAGACTTTATGATGATGTGGGCGGTGCCTGAGAACCTAGACTACCATTTTTTTAGCCTAACATAAATTATTATAACAAACATGAATTTAAAACAATAATTTTAAATAAACATTACATATAATTAACAAAACATTACATATAATTCTCAAAACATGGCACAAGGTTGTTTATTATACCCCTAACCTGAAAGGGTGGGGGTATATGGTTATACCAGTGTTCCCGTTTACCGGTAATTACCAGTTTACTGGTAAAATTGGGCTTGGGTCGGTAATTCGTGTGACTGTCAGTCCTTGTGGACCGGCAAATAAAGTACCTTATGATAAATCTTTGTTGTTGAACAAAACATCGGCGATATTCATACAAGTATATTTTCCGACTGAAGTCAGCTTGTCTGTCACCTACGGGGTTTCCCCATGTCTATTTTTAGTGCAAGGAAATAACATTCTGCCTTGCTTCCAAGTTTAGTATATATTTGTAGTGACTAAGTCTTGAAATATAAAAACAAAAGAGAAAATTGTGACTGAACTTTGTGTGAATGACGTGTAGATTTAACTTAGTTACTTCAGAGACGATGTCATGTTGAATGAATTAAAACCAGGTACTTTTTATATGATTTTTTATTTTTGAAAGTTGGGACTGACAAAAATTAGGAGGGGAATTTTCAGTGTTGCCAGTCCACCAGGACTGGCAGTTTCAAAAACCAGCGGGAACACTGTATACCAAGGCATTCCATCAATCCATCTGTCCGTCCTTCCTTCCGAGGACACTTTTTTGTGTGATCTATAACTTGAAAACTACTACATAGATTTTGTTCAAACTTGGTGAACACTTTTTATAGGAGTGGTGCATTACGAAGTTTGATGTCAGTATTTACTAAAAAAAATACAGCTTTTTTTCAGTTAGAATTGATTTACTTAAACATAACTTGAAACCTACTACACAGATTCTTTTTCAAATTTAACGAACAGTTTCCATATTGGTTTGAAGCCATTCTTTATAGAAGAGGTGCAGTGCAAAGTGTGGTTTTGATGTGTGTAATTTTTTGAAAAAATATGATGTTTTTCATGTTGTGAACTTAGAATTTGGTTTAACTTCAACACTTGTGTGATCTCTGACTTGAAAACTACTTCATGGATTCTTTTCCAATTGGGGATACAGTTTCTATTCCAAAAGGAGAGGGGCAGTGCGAAGTTTGATTTCCATAAGCCGATTTTCTGAAAAAATGTTGCTTTTTGTCATGTTTGGAAATTTGAAATGTGTTAGCATTGAAGTCAAGGTATTAGTGAGCAATGGTCACTTTTTGTCTTGTTTACATCTGTTTATCAAAAAATTAATTAAAAAATTCATTTTTTCCCCCCAAAATATAACATTTGTTATATTTGACCACTTTCTAAAGGCATTGTGTAGTCATACCCCAAAATATTGTCTCAAACTTCCCAAGTCACCCAAAAGTAAAGGATCAGTCCATTATGATGTTTATTTTCTTTCCAGATGTGGACTCCATACATCTTCTGAGCGTGTCCGCTGATGGGGATCATGTTGCTGTGGCCGACCACAAGATGAGGGTGCGAGTCTACAACATCACCACCAAACAGGTGAGAAGTAGTACCATAGAATCATAATAACATGAGTACTTGTATTGTGCTGGCCTCCATATACTTAATGCATGCTCAAGGTTCTAACATTATTACCCTGGTGATGGATACGTGTGCACTCGATGTTCATTCTCCGCTCCCTGGGGAGTATACAACACAAGCTGCCTTGTCAGGCACTAGAAGGTTGACAGTCACATGACCATCTCATCCTATCGGGTACCCTACGAGATCAGTTGGACAATGACTGGTGACAAAAGCAGACAGGATTGTTTGAATATAGCCACAGGGTCCTGTTCCTTGAAGTGATCTCAGCACTTAAGTTGTGGTGATGTTACCACAGACTTATGAGTGCTAGGGTGTATGAAGCAGGGTCCAGGTTTGTTTGTACATAGTTATGGGCCCCGTGAAGATTCGGGTTGAATAGGTGTTCAGCAACCCATGCTTGCTGAAAAGGCAACTATGCTTGTCATAAGAGGCGACTAACGGGATCGGGTGGTCAGACTTGCTGACTTGGTTGATGCTTGTCATCGTATCCCAATTGTGTGGATTGATGCTTATGATATCAATCACTGGATTGTCTGGTCCAGACTCGATTATTTACAGACGGCCCTCATATAGCTGGAATATTGCTGAGTGCGGCATTTAAACACAAAACAAACAAATGAGTCACAGGTTCTGCAGGATCAACACTACCATCAGACAACTGAAGGGACTACGACCCATTGTATCCACATTTGTGGCACAGTTTCGCCGTTAATATTAAATTTGGATACAGACAAAAACGAGATACCACCAAGAAATGCATTGATATTTCAGTGGGAAACTTTACATATATATTTTCAAGGAGTGACGTTTCTTTTTCGGTTATATAACTGTATACTGTTAAAAAGCGGTTTTAAACCTAACTCACGCACTGTTTCAGTTATATAACCTACCAAGCCAGAAGACCCAGCCGTGTGCTATGACCTTCTCTGCTGAGTCCAAGCAACTCTGCGTCGTGCACTGTGACAACACCATATTGGAATACAACGTGAACAAGTCGGAGCTGACCCAATGGAGTCGGAGTCACAGTCGGAGCCTGCCAGGTCATTGGAGGAACAGGAAGAACATCATCACCCAGATCTCTCCCAACCCACGCAATCCACAACACTACTTCCTTCACGATGATGAAGTCTTCTGCATTCTGGATAAATCAAAGGTAATGACTTTTATGCGGAATTCTCGGATTGTTTTCATACTACCAGTTGGCTCGTTTGTCTCAGATGCTCAGCTAAATGTGCAGAGTTGGGTCCTGAAGGCAAGAATTCTATAAAAAAAATTGGAATCCCAGGTTTGGTCGATCAGCACCATACCGATGCTCATGCGTTTTACTTAAGTGGTAAACTTCTAAGACCTGCACAATTTCGTCCTTACCTCCAAGCTGACTGGGAGGAGGGGGGACACGGTTGCCAAAGGCCCCGCAATTTGCTCGGCAGAGTTGCGTCCCTCAGGCACACCAGAAACCTATGATTGTGGATTCGTATATCTGTTTGCCATGATTATGTTTCTAGGTTTGTCAGCATCATACGCGGGCCTGTGGGTTTCACCGAAGTGGTAAACGTCTGAGACCTGCATCACTTTGAGCTTTCCTCCAACTTTAAGCTGACACGCCATGATATAACTAAAATACTGTGAAAAGCAGTGTTAAACAAAATCCACCCACTCACTCCAAGCTGACACTGCCTGATAACACTGATATAATGTTCAAAGCAGTGTTATAACAAACTAACGCATAGCACCCGTCCGCAATTAATTATTCTGTGGGTTTAAAATCCCAATCATGATGCACAATCATCAGACATACCAGTCTCTTGTTCTAAAAAAATTGAAATGTAAGTATGCGTGAGTGACAAGAGGGGCCTTCTGTGGGGGCCAGCTGGTCCAATTGTCTAAGGTGCTTGGGTACGCCAGAAACGTATGATTGTGGGTTCGAATTCCGGTTCACTCTCTTATGCCAGTAGCAGATCCAGGAGTTTTTAAAGGGGGTGCTAAAATTCTCAATTTGTTACTTCCTGGAGGTAGTGTAGGTACTGACATTAACTGAGTATGCACTCTAATTGTTCTGTAGGGCGGTCTAGCCTAGTGGTTAAAGAGTTCGCTCGTCACGCCAAAGACCCAGGTTCGATTCCCGACACTCACTCTAATTGTTCTGTAGGGTGGTCGGGTAGCCTAGTGGTTAAAGCGTTCGCTTGTCACGCCAAAGACCCGGGTTCGATTCCCGACATGGGTACAGTGTGTGAAGTTCATTTCTGGTGTCCCCCGCCGTGATATTGCTGGAATATTGCTAAAAGCAGCGTAAAACCATACTCACTCACTCTAATTGTTCTGTAACGTGTTTGCAGCCTATGGCAGTACCTGGTAAGAAGATGAAAAGAAATAAAAGCAAGCACATCGACACATCTGACACAGCCTTCACCTACTGCTCAAAATACAAGGTGAGTCAACAAACTGATCACATGATCTCGTAAGCCTTCCTCACTCAGGTCCTGACCTGCAAGTTTTGTTTGTTTGTTTGTTGTTTAAAGGTCCACTCAGCAATATGATGGTGGTCTGTAAATAAGCGAGTCTGGACCAGATAATCCAATGGTTGCATTGTCGGCATCAATCTACACGATTGGGATACCATGACATGCCTCAGTCAGCAAGTCTGACCACCCGATCCCGTGGCTCGGATCTTCACATGGTCCCTAGTTGCAAGGGTATTTGGTGGTCAGAAAGGCTAGGATGGGTAGCTCGGGTACTTTGATACTCGGGTCAAGTGGGTTCTGAATAGGACTCAAGTACCCACAGGACTACCCAGAAATGGGCTTCACACACAGTACCCATGACAGCGAACGGTTTACCCGACCGCCCCGAATCAAATCAGAGAAATCATGTATGAATCAAGTGCCAGGACTGGTGCATGACGAATTTTTGGTGTTCTTACTCTCTGTACCTCCTCAAACAGAAGCTTTGGGATTCTGGGTCAGAAAAGATCCCTGTCACACAATGTTTGTCATAAGAACAGACTAAAACAGGGATCAGGCCGTCAAGACTCTCATCAGATTGCTGGTCTCCATACCTTGTGGATTGTGCTCTTGATTTCAGTCACTGGTTCAATATTTACAGGCTGTGATGGTGTAGCTGGAACTTTGTTCATTTCTTATATTGTAGATTTTCCCAAACAGTAGGTGACATACAAGGCCAGTGCATTTTCAAGTTGACAAAACTAGATTGTCTTAACCGTCTATATACATGGTTAGTTGTGTTTTGAATGAGAACTGCTTTAAAATATTACGACTGGAGACACCAGACATGGGCTACATCACATCCATGTGGGGAATAGAACCTGCCCTTTAGTAGGGCAAGCAAATGCTCCAGCCATTAGGCCATCCTACCACCCTTAAGAGTCTTAAATCTGCTACATTTATGTAATTTTTAACCAGTCTTTGTAGGAATTTAAGAAGGATGTGGCAAGATTCAAAACAATGCCACGAATGTGTTTGTTTTGTTCATGTTTGTTTTTACCATTGCAGTACCTCTTGTACATGGAGCCCGTCTCGGAGGACTGGCTGGTTGCCGTTGAACGGACCCCAGTTGCCGTCACAGACACCCTACCAGCCACACTTCGACAGAAAAAGTTTGGCACATGATGCATCTACTGTTTGATTTGTGTGGAATGTGCTCTGATTTCAAGAATACAATGACTTCATGACAGATGTGCCCTGTGGGCCATGCTGTATCAGATAGTACCACAATGATATCCAGAGGTTACATGATGGGGGGGGGGGGATGTTCTTGATATTAAAAAATACATACTTATACACTGTCTTTCCCTCGTGTGTTACCATAATGTCTCCAAGTTGGCCATGCCAGGATATACTTTGTGCGTTTGTTATCCCCCTGGCATATAATGGGGGGGGATGTAGCGATCAGCCTGTCTGTCCGTCCGTCTGTCTGTAATCATTTCCTTTTCCGGGGCAGAATTCCAAAACCATTCAGTGTATTTGATCGAAACTTGGCAAATCTATCAGGCACATACTGAAGTGGTGCCTTTTGATATTTTGGGATTTTTCTAATTTATATTTCTTTAAATTTTTATGGAATGAAGTTGGACATGGACTCATTTGGGGATGGGGTTCGTTTCCGGGGCAGAATTCGAAAACTATTCAGTGTATTTGATCGAAACTTGGCAAAGCTATCAGGAACATACCGAAGTGGTGCCTTTTGATAATATTTTTCTTAGGAATTTTCATTTTTTACAATTTTTATGGAAAGAAGTTGGACCTAGACTCCATTGGGGAACGGGTTCGTTTCCGGGCCAGAATTTGAAAACCATTCAACAGTTGACTCATTACATACGGAATTGCACATTTACTAGTGGTTACTTTACAGACAGCTGCCGTGGGGGATATGTCATCTTTCTGATGACTCTTGTTGTTGATAGCAGTCTGTAAATAATCGAGTCAGCGCTATTGACATCATGAGCATCGACCTACGCAATTGGGATATGATGACATGCATCAACTAAGTCAGCAAGTCTGATCTGTTTAGTCGCCTCTTACAACAAACAATGAAGAAGAAAAAAACAATGAAGACCAATTCTAGCCTCGATGTTCACGGGGCTGGAACGTAACGATTCACTATTTAATACTGTAAATAACGAAATGCATCAACTAAGTCAGCAAGTCTGATCTGTTTAGTCGCCTCTTACAACAAACAATGAAGAAGAAAAAAACAATGAAGACCAATTCTAGCCTCGATGTTCACGGGGCTGGAACATCGTAACGATTCACTATTTAATACTGTAAATAACGAAATGCATCAACTAAGTCAGCAAGTCTGATCTCATTAGTCGCCTCTTACAACAAACAATGAAGAAGAAAAAAACAATGAAGACCAATTCTAGCCTCGATGTTCACGGGGCTGGAACATCGTAACGATTCACTATTTAATACTGTAAACAACGAAATGTGTGGGCATGCAAATGTGGAAGTCCCATTCCTCACCGTCATGTGACATATTGTAGGAGTGAGTGAGGGAGTTGCAACGCCACTTGGAACAGTATTCCAGTTATTTCACAGCTTGGTGTGCGAGGAAAGGATGTAGTGAAACCCGTTCCCACGGGTATGGTGCCGACAAATCTAGAAACAATCAGGGCGAACTGAGATTCAAACCCACAGTCAGATGTCATACAGAGGCATTTATTGTCATGTCCGAAACCCTGGCAAAAAGAACAAAGCTCTCTAAGAGTACATTTTACACAAGTTGATCAAACAATTATGACAGTCATGCACCCTGAATGACGGTGTTCTGGTTCTTGGCAATGTTGAAATGTCCAGTAACTGCAGCCATGGTGAGTACACAGCGCTGCTCATTCATATTCAAAGGATTGTTTTAACCAATGGGCCACAATGGTATCTCTTAAAGTTTTATCTTTCCATGATACTTATAATGATTCTCATAATGTCAAGTAAATATTTAAATATATCCGACATATTTGATTATCCTTATCAAAATAGGAGTTGTGTCTGATTTAGTCAAAAATTTTGTCTTGTATCTGCCAGACGAGAAGTATCACGCCTTGACCTGCAAAACTTGGGGTCCAGTGGACCCCAAATTACTAATTTGTTACAGGAAGTATGAGGGTCCAGTAATGAAATGTAGTGTAGTCTTACTTTAATTACAGGAACTTTATATTTCTTGTCCAGAAGTTGGTTCAATGAATATTGTGTGCACCACGGGACACAATATTTATACATTTTTTGTTTCTGCATCCGTTCCATACATTTCATAGTTACATAAAACTCATACATGTGTATGTGAGTGAGTGCGCTTTTACGCCATTTTTAGCAATATTCCAGCAATAACACGGCAGGGGGGACACAAGAAATGAACTTCACACATTGTACCCATGTCAGGAATCGAACTGGGGTCTTCGTCGTGACCAGGAATTATTATTCTCCATGCTACACAATTTGAATGTTTTTCATCCATTAAAGATTTATCCCAGTGGACGATGCCACACAGGGTCCATCCACATGATCCACAGGAGTATGTCGGTTGATAAAAAACAATGTCGTGTAACTTTTGGAATATTTTTATTGAGTGTCAACAGCTCACAACATAGATTTTGGAGCATTGACAATGAGAACAAATTGCTTGGAGACTCTCTCCATCAATTAAATAGGAGGCAGAGATTGCCGCGGCAACGCAGCGTGCCCGCATATGACCAGCAGCAGCAGCAGCAGCAGGAGGAGGAGGAGGGGAGGGGGGAGGTGATGGGATAGCAGCAGCGCCAGCAGCTGCAGGGACGACGCACGGGGCGCAGGCTGGAGGACGGCCCACAACACCATGACGAAGAACGTCCGTGACTTCAAATAATTTTATCCTCTGCCTCAATTCAATTGGAATGAATTTAGTCCTGCTTATACAAATAAAAATGGCTTTTCTTCAAAATATACCTTGGATTGAATTGTAGGATTACTGACAGATTGTTCAATCCCAGCAGCAGCGTAAGGAGACACTCTCCCACAAGTCACGACGTCCCTCTTCATGATGAAGCCAGTATATTGTAACTTATATGAGTGGAAAGGCCGGCAGGCAGGCATGTTGCCACCAGGGGGAGCTATCACACGTGATTTCATCTACGAGCAAATGCTTAAATGATACGGGTCCAGGCAGACAGTCGCCCACACCAATAATCAGCCATGAAATGATCATACAACCGCTGATAAGATCAATATGGACATTCCCCACTGAACATAGCATGCCTGATTTATGGTTGCGACCAACCCAGCAGGACAACAGCTTGGCTATAGAACATTAGCAACAGGACTGTGTCAGTCTGAATATGGAATAGTAACTTGACAGTGGTGCAAACTCGTATTTACTACATGCAGCAGAAAAAGAAGCCTTTGGATAATGGGCATGTTACTTTACAGCCTATGTTTAACCTGGCAATCGAAGCTCAGTACATGACTTTGTTACACTAGGGCTACAGACAAGCTGCTGCATCTGCTGTTGTCAGCACTGAGGAAAAAAGCAAAAGCAGCATTCAGACAAGATGAAGGCAAATCAGGTCGTAGGGTCTTTCTATCATCAGCTGAATTAAAGTGACGGACTTAAACTTCCATGTAACCAACACCAATGGCCATCTTAGACCTGACTAGCCCAAATCTTGCAAACTTGGGTAACGATAATATGTTAACAAGTCACACAGTTGAGTAACGCAAACTATGGAAAATGAATCTGCCATTTTATGGCCTTGAAGCGATTATAACAAATGTGCATTGAAAAGGCTTGCAGCTGGGAGGGGCCTGGCCCACATTTAAAATGTTAAAAACTCTATAAATTTTTCAAAAATTATTTATGGCCTCATTGTTGTACTTGCCTTCCACCCTCACAGACCAGAATGGTACAGTCCGTTTCAAAGCAGGGGATGTATCATTTAAAGAAGTGAGGGTGGAAGGGTGGCCGAGGCCAACACAAGCGAGTACTGTGTTATCTTAAACAATGTCCACTTTGACACATGTATCGACTATCTCAAAATATGCATTTGTTGCAAGCTAAGTGTTGCATGAATCGTCCCAACATGGGACACCCACCCTGCCACATCTTCCAGTTTCTTTCACAAGTCATCACTCAGAAATCCAGCACGAATCCTACAACAGTTTCTAGAAATACTAGAGTCTTTCAGTCAGAGAAATATGGAATCAGAGCTAGCAGAATGAAAAGAACAGATTCATAAATGTCTGTTCCTATTTAAAATTTCTTAAGGCTTAAAAAAATAAAAGAATTGATTCTCAGGCAATGACTTTTGAAAATATAGTGCAGGAGGGCGGTTGATTTTTTTTATTTTGCTTGTTCAAACTAGTATGTAATATGGAGCCAAGGAAACAGTGGTGTACCTTCAACCTGGGTAAGGGCCTCCCTACAAGCCTACAAACTCCTATTGCCACCGTGACCATAACACGAGATGCGCAGTAAAGCAGTGCATATGTAAAGGGGAGTAAATGTGTGCTGTATTGGATTGCATTGTTTTTAAGTATTAGGATTATTTAATTGGTTTGAAAATGGAAATAAAAATGAAATGTGCTGCAGACTTTATGATGATGCTGGCAGTGCCTGAGAACCAAGACTCTTTTTTTTTTAAAGCCTAATATATATAGTTCTTTTTCACGAGTGCCACAATACTTCAATGTACTCAAAAAATATACTGTCAGAGTTGGAAGATCGATATCTTTCTTTGGGGAGGTGACAGGAAGACTACATGATTCAACCACAAATAACTTCAGTTCAGAAAAGGAGTTCTACTTGATCCTAAGGGGTCGACCAATTGATATTCCAGGGGCCTGGCATTTTATCGAAAAAATAAGTTGTCCCCCAAAATGCATGAAAAGAAATAATTATGCTTCAGACTGTTGAAAGAAGAAGAAACTATCTGCCACAAGAAATACATTGTTTCAAGATACTGTTTAAAAAAAGAACATTTAGGCTCATAGTTTTAAAAGAATAGGTGAAAAAATACCAAGTCTTGATACAAAATATCCCCCCGCCCTCTCCCCCCAAAGATTATCAAATGGTAGGTCCCTAAGTACATTTTCAGGGCAAAGTGGGTCAGTGTTATTATGACAATGGGGAGGGAGCATGGGTCAGTCAGCTCAGACAAGTCGAGGCCTTTGAGGCTTCTATCACAGATGACCTACTGAGACTGACCAATGACAGACGAGAGAAATGGTGGGAGGTCAGATGTCAGCAGAAGATGTGGTAGGGTAAGGTAGCTTCAAGTTCTGCACTTGAGATGCTTACATCTGCTCCCGAATTACACAGATGCCATTTTGTATTCTTCCAACAAAGGCTGAGATCTAGACAATACATAAACAAAATATTCACAACAAACAAAGGCTAGACCACTGTCGTCATCGATATAGTGAATTAGGTGAATTAGGGCTCCAACACTACCAGTGCTTACCGAGTCTCCTACGATACACGGCCACAATAGTCCATATATGGAAACAGCATTAACATGTATTACCATGGTAACAGTCTAACGTATCCTAGAAACAAGACTGCATTACCATGGAAACTGGATATAATTCTTGTAACAATTGGCAGTACCATGGCAACAGTGTTAAACACTTGACAACAGTCTGTCACCATGGTAACAGCCTATGTAACAAACTAGTCACCATGGAAACATATTTATCACTTGGAAACAGCCATAATCCTTCCGACGATGGAGTGTTGTCACCAGGCACCCATGTCAATCAATGAGAGTGAATGTCAGACACTTGTGATGAATCTAGGAGCCTACTAGGCCTTGAGAGACGACATGCGGAACAAGCTACAAGGATGGTGCTCTGTCTTTGGTCTCTGAAGGAATCTGCATACAACTCAAACAGCAGGCCGACATCAAGCGCGTTGACGGACCGACCAACCAAGACGAAATTACGCAGGACTGGCGAAGCAAGGCTAGTCACATGACATCAGCTACCACACATAAAGATAGACAGCATCAATGGTTCACAGGTTGTCTCCCCTGTCCACTCTTGGCTACGGCAGCTTCCACAAGCTGCTCCATCTGTGGCATCTGCGTCGTCATGGGCACAAGACAAGCATACCAACACTGAATGTAACACGTCTTATCACAAGGGTTGTCTCCCCTCCTATCACACCTCTCCAAGTTTGCATCGCAGCAGACGACAAGTTCCCCCTGCCACCATTTACACTCATTCCATCTTCTGCTCAGATGACGATTTAAGCAGTACATCACCATAGCAATGTTGACAGCAGATGTTGCACAGTTCACTGCTGACCAACACCACTTCAACTGATTATATCCAACACACCCACACATTTAGCTTGATGTTACAGACTTCACCAGTCACCTCAGGCTTGAAGCACCTGTATCCTGTCTGTACTGGCTGTCTGCCATTATGCAGCGTACATGCAAACTTTGCAGGCTGGCCACGGACCCGCCACAATGACAACTGTGGCTTAATGGGCAACTCGTCTGTCATATTCATCACCAGCCATCGTTGCTTTGGAAGATGATCAAGTATTGCATTTCTCTAATGTATCACAAAATAAAGCCAACACAGCTTGTCTAATCAACAATGGAGACTTGTGAAATAATGGAAAACATTGGCAGTCAACATCTCGCTCGCACAACTTTCTGTCCTCACTCGCTCAACATTCAGTCTCAGGTCACTGTGGCAGCAACCACGAACATCATATCAAAAACCTTAATGATACAACTTTTAAAGACTTTACAAAATGAAAGAAAGAAACTAATTAAGGCAATGTATGCACTTGTATTTCATTTGAAATGAAGTTCTAAAAAAAGTTCTTATCTTTACTCATTCCGCAGAGAAACGGTGATAGCTACTACAGAACTTTCTGGCCACCAATGAGCTGGCCATAAAACCAACACAGCCCTTCATAATACATTTAAACAAACTGATGACTTTAATCAGGATGATCTGGTTCAAAAATGTTACTTACAATAAATTAAGAAGAAACTAAAATATTTATCGTATCATCTTGGCAACTGCAGCCGACGACAATGTATACTCATACTCTGCAAGTAATACTTTTTTGGCAACTTCTAGTACCACCTCGTACTTAAAATTATCAGAGCTCTAAGAACCAATACAAGGTACTGTTAAACAGTAGCCTGCCATTTATAGTGTCAAGAGCACACTTTATTGTTTCAATGTGTACAGTTCTCTACAAAGTATCACTTTTTAGTCAATCTTCTTTGACAGATTTTACTGAACTGTTGATTCATGCTGTAACCATCAGGCCTTGAAAATAATATCCCCAAGAAAATATTTAGTCAAGCTTAATTGCAGACACAGCCATTACAAGAATCTTCAAATGTTTCCTTCAAACACAAAATATTGTGACATATATATTTTTTTCTGTCTGTTGGAATGTCATCTCAGTTAACTAAAGAGAACCTCCACAAATTACTATCCCAGATGAATTCTGTTTATTTGTATGAAAACAGTGGTTTGAGATTGCTGCTGTCACAGGAACAACACCCGTCTGCTCCCCTTAAACTCTCAGTTTACAGGTAATATGATAGTTAATATGAAATTATATTTCCAGGTGACAAACCAGTGAGGGAAAAAGGATTTGGAATTAAAGCAGTCATCACTTGTTTGTAAACGTAGTGGCTACATGTTGCAAGACCATGCATTGTATGTGAGTGAGTGAGTGAGTGAGTGAGTGAGTGAGTATGTTTTACGCCGCTTTTAGCAATATTCCAGCAATATCACGGCTGGGGACACCCGAAATGGGCTTCACACATTGTACCCATGTCGGGAATGGAACCCGGGTCTTTGGCGTGACGAGCAAACGCTTTAACCACTAGGCTACCCGACCGCCCCTGCATTGTATGTAGGCCACAGAGCACTATTTGAGATGTGACTGGAGGGAGCGACAGCATAGAGAGCTCTGGACAGAGGCTGCACTGTGAGGAGCTTAAAATTTTGAATTTCCATTGCACTACAATGATGATTAGGATGAAGATTTACTGGATGATGTAAAGTAGAAATCGATTGAGTGAGTTGGGTTTAATACAGCGTTAAACAGTATTTCAGTTCACAGGCGGATCCAGAGGGGGTGTCCAGGGGATTTTGATATTTTGGACCTCTCCCTTTTAAAAATGCTGGATCCGCCCTTGCAGTTACCAACATGCTGTTGGAAGTGTAAGTGAGAGTGAGAGAGTTGGGTTTAACGCCGCTTTTAACAGTATTCCAGTTATATCACAGCGTGTCTAATGTGGGAGGAAAGCCCAAAGTGATGTAGGTCGAGAGAGAGAGAGAGAGAGAGAGAGAGAGAGAGAGAGAGAGAGAGAGAGAGAGAATCCACTGACAGCTAAGGGGAACAACTCTGCACAGCAAATTACAACCACTTTAATACCTGGACCATCATTGCATCACATACCCCACCCCCATCCTAAATCTTTGTTTATGCTCCTTCACTGGGATAAATCCACTATATCTCATGTGGTTTGTTTGGTGGGTTGTCTTATAAAGATTGTGGGATAAAAACATATTTTGATTATAGCTACCAAAGGTTAAAGATTTAGGACGTGTATAGAAGGTTTTCATTTTACATGGTACTCTTAGTGACATTCAATACCATCGGACCAATTGTCCTGGCCTCGAGAGTAAAACAAAATCATCCTAGTTTGTTTTTTGGTGTCTCTTAATCATTTTAAGGAGACCAATGATATTTGAGCATGAATGAACTTTTCAACATAATATTTCAACAATTACAATTTGCCCAAATCCATAAATTACTACATGTCTGTCCAAGGTCCATGACATTTTTTTCACTTTCCCACTCTCGAAAATCATATACTACTTGTTTTTTTAGCTATACTGGAATATACCTCAATCTTATTTATTTGAATGAAAGCACATATATCTTTAAAAGATATGTCAATGAATTGGAATGAGTTACACGAAAATAATAAAACAAATTATATTATTTCCAACTCTGAACATACAAACTTTATAAATATCTATTCAAGAACTCTCAATACTTGCATAAAAGCCACTCAGAGATAGCTTCAAGCACATTACGTATTAACTGACAACTGGTCTTATCACATATGGGGTCATCCAATCATTCCTCACCATCGTCATATTGATGTCAGACAGTTTCTCAGCGTTGCCATACAACCCACACAATCTCTAGTCACAATCGCCTAAATGTGTCACAATTGCTTTCATCCATCAAAACCATCTTCGAGCGTCACAATCGCCCTCACACATCACCATCGCTTTCATACCTTAAAATTGCTTTCATGCGTCACAATCATAATCACCCATTCAACAGTTTTCCCTATAATTTCACAATCAAAAGTTTTTATCGGTTTTTTTTTCGTGTTGTAAGCAAAAGCATTGCCACAGAGTCCATTCAACGATGTGTTGTAGTGTTGTGTTCCGTTGTCATGTCATGTCACGCCACGTCTCTCCATGTCCGGCCACACACGCACACACACGCATGCTCACAGCATGTCCTGCCTTCTCGTGTGTCCATCCGCATGTTTCCGTCTTTTGTGTTATTCCATGTTATTCTCCGTCACGATCCCAAGTCGGCTTAGCCACACACCAATGTTGAACACACTTGAGAAATACTGGTTCAACGTGCTTACAACTCAAAAACATAATGTCAATCACACATTGTCCAAATATACCAGTATAGAACGTCTTGTGGTAGAGTGTTCCTGTAACATCGCCTGCACGCCGCAAGTCTACAGCCAAGCATGACTAACACCTATTTCAATTCCTTCTCATAACTTAAAACCATCTTCATAAGAAATATCTAAATTCTTCAACAAAACCCCATTCAACAAATCAACAAATAAAAAATAATTTGAAATTAACATTTCATTGAATAAGTAAAACACCCAACAATTAATTTTGACGCTAATAATACCATACACTAGGTAGTATATCTGATAGTCAGAAAATATTCCTTATTGCATCGGTTTCTGTCATGTTCATAATTTCATCCTGGCACGCCTAATAGACTTGGTACCTAAATCTTCCCTTCTTTGGTATCCTCAAATTCACTGCAGAATAGTTCTCAAACTGAAGGAAGCATTCATAAAATATCAAAATAAATCCATGTTCTCTGGCCAGTTTCATGCACTTCTCTCATCACTAACAATAGTCAGTTGTTAGTTGGACTCCTATTCATGGAACAGTTGATAGGTGATATCTTGTCTCAGGATTCTGTAACAAAAGATCCAGGTTGACGAATATGAAAGAACCTACAAACGATAAATACTAAGTCTCTGTAAATAATTCATTGAAAACATGTCTATCCACTGACAGGTGATCAGCTTCAGAAAGTTGTTGAGATGAAATCGTGCATGTTACTCCTCTGGGTAATATATCACAATATCTCCTGGAGCCGGCTCGCAGCAGGGCAGGAAGGATGTATGGAGCTTTAACAACCTCCTATGCAAAGTTGTTGGACTTAAGGAGCAGACAACAGAGGCACGGCGGAACCTGTGTTGTTGTGACTAGCACCAAAGTTAAACCAGTATTCCCTGGCTGCAACCGTAGGTCACATGACCTCACACACTCTGAAAACGGTCACCAGAGGGAGCCACCTCACCTTCATATCAACATGTCAGTTTGTCCATCTGTCCGCCTCGACAGGATCATCTTTCACAGTTTAGCCCATATGTCAGTGTTTTATCATACATTAGCTTTGTCCGTTGACGGCCTATACATATTAGCACTAGTCACATTGAAAGCATTGTGGTAGTCCGGGGGGCTGCTCCGTGCCGAGCTTGACCTTGACCCCTGACCTTCACCTCCAGGGGCGGAATTGCAATGCCTGTGCCCACCGGTCATTATAGATGGCGCTGTGGGCACCGAGTTCGAGCTAAAGTTCTCATACCCTGGTGGTCGGTCTGAGGGCACATTCCTGACCCCATGCCCCACAGAGGAAGAGGAATAAGTCCGAGAATGGGAATTTGAATAAAAATCCGGATGACTTTCCCCATTGGCTGAGCCCGACATACTATAGCAACGTATCACAACAGGACAGCCATTGTAGTCCTGCACAGAAGGTTGTGTCTTTGTATAAGAGTCAAACGACCTGTTTGGTGACTCCGAGTAAGGTGGTGGGCTCTCCGTGTCGTGCACAGTCCTATTGGGTGGAGGCCGAAAACACTCTAAGTTGGCCGCGGCATTCTGGCGATGATTTAAGATATCTTTTTGACTTTCTCTATAGCCCTCCTCCCCGTCTTTGGAGCGCGGAACGTGGGGTGGGTATCCCAGGTCACTGTCGCGTTGCATTGACTTTATCTGGGTATATCTGTCCTGTAACAAAGACACTTGCTGCTCCATGTGTTCTTGTGTTGGACTCGACACCAACACCTGAAACAGAAACTGGGACTTAATCGATGTAAACAAGTCAGTCAGTCAGTTTGGTTTAATGTTCCTTTGAACAGTATTCCAGTTGTATCACAGCATGTCAGCTTGACGTAGGAGGAAAGCCTGAAGTGATGCAAGTGTGTAGATGCTTATCCGTTTGGTGAAACCGCAGGCACAGATTTCACAAACCAAGAATTGCAATCATGCAGAGCAAATACTGGATTTGAAAAATGGTCATAGGTTCCTGGCACAACTAAGGGATGCAAATCTGCACAATAAATTGTAGCATCTTAAGATGGCTCGGCCACCATCGTCAGAACTTAACCGATTTGTATACACTACATTCTGCAGCTATCTGTGATTAGGCATTGCACACAAGCAATGGCATGGTTCCAGCAAGAGTGCTCAGGCCAAAGAGACACTTGCATCCTTACCGTGAGTGTAGTTGGTAGTTGATGCCACACTCAGCAATATTCCAGCTATGTGACGGCGGTCTGCCAATAACTCATTCTGGACCAGACAGTCCAGTCACTGACATCATGAGCTTAGATCTACGCAATTGGGATACGTTGACATGCATCAACCAGGTCAGAGAATCTGACCACCCAATCTCGTTAATCGCCTCTTATGACAAGCAAGGGTTGCTTAAGACAATTCTGACGTGGATCTTCACAGTGGCCACAAGGAGACACATATAAGTCATACTGTAACTGGTAAATACAGGTTTACTGTCATCAATCAGTACTGGACTGACGTTACAAATTATTCTTCAACATTTCTGTGATCAACTCAACTTAAGCCTGGAACAACATCGCTCTAACAAAACCGCAAAAAGGTCAACTTACATCTGAGTTTTGTGACGGAGGTCGAAGCTGTCCTTCCCTGTTGTCGTGGCGCCTCACTCTCGACATGATTCTACAGTTGTTGTGCCGCACTAAACACACCACAACGCCGAGCAGTGTGATCAGAATGACAAAGCCGAATATCAAGATATAGGGGATGCTATCACTTTCTGGAAGAGACCAAAAAAAGGGGGTGTGATAGAAAAACAGCTTAATATCAACAAAACTTGACAGCATTTATATATTTATTTATTCAAATATATTCAATTCACACAGTGAACAGAAACATGTCCAAGCCATACATGCTGACCACATAACAACATGGTCGTCATCAAAGGTGGCTAAAATGAAATGAAGTTTTATAGTGCTAGTCCGAGATACCATGCCCCAAACATTTTTGTTGTTGTTTGGTTTGTTGTTTAACGCCCCACTCAGCGATATTCCAGCTATATGATGGCGGTCTGTAAATATTCAAATCTGGACCAGACAATCCAGTGATTGACATCATGAGCATCAATCTAAGCAATTGGGATACGATAACATGCATTAACCAAGTCAGTGAGTCTGACCACCGGATCACGTTAGTCTCCTTATACGAGCAGCATAGTCGCCTTTTACGGCAAGCACTGGTTGCTGAATACCCATTCTAACCAGGATCTTCACAGGTCAAGCTAATATGAACATCCCAGACACTATATGGACTCTGAGTCTACCAGTCCTTCTATAATCCCCTTAATGCATGCACCAAGCAGGGTAATAAGTACCATCTTTTAGCATTTGAGTGAGTGAGTGAGTGAGTGAGTGAGTGAGTGAGCGACTGAATGATTAGGGTTTAATGTTGATTTTAACACACTCAGCTATATTCCATCTATATGATGGCGGTCTGTAAATAATTGAGTCTAGACCAGACAATCGGGTGATTGACAACATGAGCATCGATCCACACAATTCGGATACGATGACATGCATCAACCAAGTCAGCGAGCCCGACCACCCGATCCCGTTAGTCGCCTCTTACGACAAGCATAGTCGCCTTTTACAGCAAGCATGGGTTGCTAAAGACCAATTCTAACCCAGATCTTCATGGGTCTAAGCCATCATGAAGCAGACACCTGAAGGAAATAAAAGCAAGCCTTGCTATGCTTAGTTCCACAACATAAGTTCACTTTTGTCCGTTCAAGCTTGAAATACACTCTCTGTCGATATACATGCTTTACATATAACATCACCTGCATTCTATAGTAAGTAGTTTGATGCCACACAGAATATTTCAGAGAGGGGGGGTCACTCTATGTAAGCTTTGGATCTTCACGGGCCAAGTAGTTACTGAATACTCTCATTACACACATACGAAGTCTGAGACACAGCGCTTGTAGCCAGGTCTGCTCCTGAACGATCACTAGACCGTGCAGCTGTGCTTACATCCACTTAGGTATTCTTCTCAATGTTACAGCAGGATCATACAAGCATAGCAGTCACAGCAGTCCTCTAAATCTATAATTACGGCACGGTATTTTACTTAAGAATTTGAAAAGAAAGTCTTCATGGGTTATAAGGTCAAAACATTTTATAGTGTCTTTTTAAAAACATTTTAAAGTCTTTAAAAACAATTTTAAAACATACTACTCTTAAATTGTAAACCCTTATGACGATACTTTCAAGTATGCACATCAAACAAGCATGGCATGCAATACACAAGCTAAGATAACTTCTGTTGAAAATCCTGAATAGTTTATGCATTCTTATATAGGATACTACTTTCCTATCACAAATCATCTATCTATCTAAATCGTCATAAATAAAACATTCCAAACTGCCTTTCACATACCTGAATATGTGCATATTTTCACAAATGTAGGTCAGGGAACAGCTTTTCTATTCAACCATTGTTATTTTTTAACCATATAATTGATCCAAACAATTGTGACTTGATTTTAAAGGGAGAATCAATTGAACATGCTTGCTACATAAGTAGCATCTTACCAAGGGTTCTGAAGAGCACAAAAAAGCAAACTCTAGCAAAATAAATATCTTTTCAAAGGTAATGTATAAAAACATAACACAAATATGGGGCGTCCAGGGGTCCTTTAGTGCATATTGGTGCATTCTGTAGTACCAGTACTTGAATGTACCAGTACTTGAATGTAATGTATCACCTTAACATTAAGAAACAACAAGAAATGCTTCGTTCTTAACCTTAACTTCAAAGACAGATGCATACATTAAAATAACAATATTTTCAAACATTAAATTTAATATCAACAAAAATTTAAACTATTTCCAATTTATACAAAATGACACAACCAGCTCCGCCGAATGTGTGATAAAATCAAGTAATCCATGTAAAATTCCCTCTTCACATTCGCTTTGATGATCGGTCCTCCCCTCCCGCACATCCCTTGTACCTACATCGTCACCACTGATGTGGCTCTCCCAGCTCTCCTCCCACGAATCACATCCTACACAAAGCCTCGAAACGATGACAACACTTTGACGTATGCCTGGTACACAAGTAAATGCCATGCAATACACAGGCTCATCTGACTACTGTTGAAAGCCCTGTCTGGGGCCGTATCGTATCGTAGGTCTCTGTGTCTGGCGAGTTGCCAGGTCACTGTGATCTTACAGGCCCCGTCATCGACAGGTGGCTTGCCATTTTGAATTAAATATCAATTCGTAACATACCCCTTTCTATATATTACAAAGCGTCTTCTGTTTGCTTTAGGGTGGGTGTTGAGGTAGTGGTGGTTGTAGTTGTTGGGGGTGGTTGTTGGGGGTGGTTTTGGTTGTTGAGGGTGTGTGTTGAGGGTGTGTGTTGAGGGTGTGTGGTGAGGGTGTGTGGTGAGGGTGTGTGGTGAGGGTGTGTGTTGAGGGTGTGTGTTGAGGGTGTGTGGTGAGGGTGTGTGTTGAGGGTGTGTGTTGAGGGTGTGTGGTGAGGGTGTGTGTTGAGGGTGTGTGTGTTGAGGGTGTGTGTTGTGGTGTGGGTAATGGCTCTTGGCAGTATGGGGTTGTTGTGGTGAGGGTGTAGATCGTAGAGATGGGGCAGGGTTTTTTTAGATTTGTCACACTAGGTGTACATGTATAGCTACATGTAGTTGACATGCTCTAATTTATTTTGAAGGTGGTGTGGTGTTGTGAGGTGTGGCGTGGTGGTGAAGGAAGGAATGTTCTGCAGTAAAGTCTTCATACATTTCATGCATTGGCCATATCTTAAATCAATGTTTGATCATATTGATATTTGAAGTTCTATTCTAGCCTTCGTGAAACATTCAGAATTACATTTTAAAGTGAAGCTAGCAGCTGCCAACGACTGACCTCAATGTGAGTGTTTATTGAATTTTGTCTCTTACTGGGAAGTGCAATACCTGTCAACACTAATTTTCAGTAGTCCATTCATATAATTTTCTCAGCTAATTTGCCCTGTACACAATCTGTTTCCACCACGGATAACCAAGACTGGCTATTCTCTTGCATGGACGTTTAATATTTATGGCACTATCAGCAATATTCCAGCTGTATTCCGCTGACCTACGAATACTTGAATCTTGACCAGGCATCCCAACCTGGTCAAGGCTGCTTTTAGCAATATTCCAGCAATATCACGGCAGGGGACACCAGAAATGAGCTTCACATATTGTACCCATGTCGGAAATAGAGCCCTGGTCTTCGGCATGACAAGCTAACGCTTTAACCAAAAGGCTGCCCAACCACTCATGTTGAAAGATTAACAATATGCTTTCTTCATAATGAATTCTAAGAACTGACATACAATTTTCATTGACACTGGGGCGGTGGGGTAGACTAGTGGTTAAAGTGTTCGCCTGTCATGCCAAAAGCCTGGGTTCGACTCCCCATGGGTACAATGTGTAAGGTCCATTTCTAGTGTTCCTTCTGTGATATTGCTGGAATACTGCTAAAAGCGGTGAACTCATTCACATCAAATTTTACCAGCGTAAGCTACACATTATTCACAGCATTCATGACTGTAGTAGGTCATGTAAACCTAGGCTATTATGGTGGTGTGCACTGAGGCTTACACAGACTCCATGATGCATCCTTAATGGACACCCATTTAACTCTGCTTGTTCTGCTTAAATCGTTAAATAATTCTTCTTAATGAATATCCTCTAGGGACATGGACTATATTTCTCGTATTTGTTTAGCCAAATGAGTAGTTTGGTGATCTGTTTCTTGTGATCAGTTATGCAGTCATCATTGTATGACCTCATAATTGATCAGAGACATTTAAAACATTCCCTAGTCCTGAATAAGTAATAAAGCCTGGGATATAAGTTAATATCCTGCAATGACTGCCCCCTGACACACTCCAGACAGCGAATGAGTGAGTGAGTGAATGAGTTTGAGAGTGAATCATTTGTCAATGAGAGTGAAAGAGTGGGTGAGTGAGTATGGTTTTACGCCGATTTAAGCAATTTTCCAGCAATATCACGGCGGGGGACACCAGAAATGGGCTTCACATATTGTACCCATGTCGGGATTCGAACCCGGGTCTTCGGCATGACAAGCTCACGCTTTAACCACTACGCTACCCGACCGCCCCGAGTGAGTGAGTGAGTGAAATGGTGAGTGAAATGGTGAGTGAGTGAGTGAGTGAGTGAGTGAGAGTGAAATGTTTTGAAATGGTGAGTGAGAGAGTGAGTGAGACGGTCAGAGTGAGCGAGTTTGATGGTGAGTGAGTGAGTGAATGAGTGAGTGAGTGAGCCACCGTCATATTCCAGCTATGGTACATCAATCTGTAAGTCTGGTCCAGACAAGGGAGCGACTAGGGACCTTCTGCCCTGGGGAAAAAGTCCACATACTGCAATCTACTTACTTGGAGAAGGACATCTATCACTTTCGTCTGATTTGTCAATGCAGTCTGTTTTTCCGTCACACAAATTGGCAGAAGACAAACATGTGCTTGAGTCACAGCGATGAGCACAATCTGTAACAAACATGAAACCAACGTGAGAGAGAGAAAGAGAGGGAAGAGAGGGAGGGAGGGAAAGAGGGAGGGAGGGAAAGAGGGGAAGGTGAGGTGAAATGGGGTTTAACGTCGCATCCAAGATTATTGCACTTATATAGCGACGTGCATGCACGTGTGTGTGTGTGTGTGTGTGTGTGTGTGTGTGTGTGTGTGTGTGTGTGTGTGTCTCTGCTTGTACTAGTCCAGACTGATGCCAATTTATAGTGCTAGCTCACTGAGATACCATGCCGCAGTTTAACATGAATACCCCACTCAGACACAGTATACTGACTCCGAGCCGACCAGTCCTTGTTTTAGCCCCTTAATGCCGAGCGCCAGACAGAGTAACAACAAGTACCATCTTTTAACATCTTTTGGTATGACACGGTCGGGGATCGGACCCCGGACCTTATGCTCTCCGGGCGGACGCTCTACCATTAGACCAGGGAGGCGGTCCAAAGAGGGGAAGAGAGGGAGGGAAGGAGGGTATGTGTTTTTAGAGAGTGTAAGTAATGCGTGAGTGGGTTAATTGGTTAATTGGTTAATTGGTGAGTTTGTTTGTTTGTTTGTTTGTTTGTTGTCTGATGCAATATTCCAGCTATATGACGGCGGTCTGTAAATAATTCAGTCTCAACAAGAAAATCCAGTGATTGACATCATGAGCATTGATCCATGCAATAGGTTTTTGGTTTGGTTTGTTGTTTAACGCCGCACTCAGCAATATTCCAGCTATATGACAGCAGTCTGTAAATAATCAAGTCTGGACCAGACAACCCAGTGATTAATATCACGAGCATCGATCCACGCAATTGGGATCGATGACATACATCAACCAAGTCAGTGAGTCTGACCACCCGATCCCGTTAGTCGCCTTTTACGACAAGCATAGTCACCTTTTACGGCAAGCATGGGTAGCTGAAGGCCTGTTCTACCCCGGGCCAGCATGGTTTTGTGTAGCTACAAACAATATTCCAGCAATATCAGTTCAGGGAACACAAAGAATGGGCTTCACACTTTGTATCCATGTTGGGAATTTATCCCGTGTCTTTGACATGAAGATGGAATGCTTTCTAACAACTTCAATACTCCAGCAATATCACGGCAGGGGACACCAGAAATGGGCTTCACATATTGTACCCATATGGGGAATCGAACCCGGTCCTTGGCGTGACGAGCGAACACTTTAACCACTAGGTTACCCCACCACCCATATAAAAAAATGTACATTTCTGGATGAAGGTTTTTTTTCATGTGCTTGCCTGCTTGGTTGTATTCATCAATATTTAAGCTATGTGACAGTCGTCGCTAAATAATCGGGACCAGATGATCCAATGATTGATATTAAGAGCAACAATACACGATTTCCGGACATGATGACACGCTATCAACCAAGTCACAGAGCCTGACCACCTGATCTATTTGGTTGCTTCTTGCGGACAGCACAGGCTGCTGAGAACAAACTTAACCAAGAATCCTCACTGATTGATCTTTTTTTGCTGATTAAATGAGACGCAATACATGTTATTATTTGCGTTGTTTAATGCCTTAAATGAAATAAACTTGTTTTTCAAGAGCTGCAACATCCGCATTTTTAACAGAACAAGAAACACTCAAAGAACTCACTTATTTGACAATGATTAATTTCTCACATCAAAAGGATGTTGACCCAGATAACCCGAGACAAAAACAACACATGGTTTCAATTAAGCTCAAAACAACCATTTTCTAAAGAGGAAATAGACTTGTTGACATAACAAGCAGGTTCTTCCACAAGACGTAACTTTACATGTGGAAACAGACTTATCTCCCTTGGACTAGGAAACAGTTGCTGAGAAATGTCAGGCACAACCAGAATATTGGGTATCAAACTAACTTCCTTCTTATTGCAAAACCACCGAGAAGATCTTATCTTGTCAAATAAAATGTTCATATCACCTTCTGACCTGTCACTTCAGGTAATTTCCCAACCACAATATGCTGGAGAATATCTACTTTGTTCAGTCTCAAGATCAGGAAACATAGCAAAGGACAAGATTAACCAAAAACCATGTTTTAATTGATTTAATTCTTCATTCTTGAAAAAGAGACGATGATTCAATGGCATCTTCACAAAACTCTTTTCTTGAAAATTATCCCATAATAAAATAAGGATCTCCCCGACTAGTTGAAAAGTGTTGTTTTTTAAAATGAACACTCAACAGTGTGATAATTTGAGAATATGAACTACCATTGCTAACCAATTGGTCATGTGATCGTCACAGTCCTAAACATTAAACAACACACCAATATTTAACCAGTTACAAATAGTACATGCTTCAGTGTCAATAACAAGCAACAACAGCTCCATAAATTCAAGGCCAACACAACACTGTTCACAACTTGTTTTCCAGCAACCTCAAAACATGTCAAAGGTCAGAAATAATGCCGAGATTAGATAAGAGTATCCGTACACACAAACAAATTCTTTTAATTTCTGATATCACAAAAAAAATATGTTCTGTACAAAGTGCACTATGTCATGCATTGATGCTATCAAACAAACAACTACTTGTGTCTTAGCTAACATGTACATAAGGGGGAAGGGTCACTAGATCGGTTGCTATTGTTTTTTTCTTTAACGCCATTGAATGGTATAGGGCCATTATTAGTTGCAATGTTTCTCAAATTTGAGTGAGTGAGTGAGTGTGTATGGTTTTAAGCTGCTTTCAGCAAATATCCTATCAATACCATGGCAGGGGACACCAGAAATGGGCTTCACACATTCTATTCATGTTGGGAATCGAACCTGGATCTTCGGCGTGACGAGCGAACGCTTTAACCACCACTAGGCTACCCGACCGCCCCTTCACCACCAGAGGCATGCTGGTTAAGAAAGAGAGACTAACAGATTTTCTTGATACTCCATGGCTAGCATGTCATACAAATATAGTCAATACAGCCAGTGCAAGTCTATAATAGTTGGCAAGTCTTAATCACAACTGAAATATAAAGATTTCAGGGTACTTTTCATTATATTTTAAGATAATTTAACAGAGGCTAGATGTCAGCCTTCTCCTAGGTAAAATGTAGAGATTAAAATCATCTAACATGATATCCTGGCCTACCATCCACAAAACATAGCTGGGCCGTGTAGAGCACCAGTGCCTGCAACTCTCCATTAGATCATGTAAACACAGACCTCAGGTGTACAACGAGTTAGGATTGTCATCCTCTTTTGAAAACAAAGTAAGGAATCAAAAATGGTGGAGGTAGGTCATATTAAAAACTTGGAATGACACGTGGAAGTGGAAAATACAATACGATTATAAACATTTTTCCTGCATCAATTAATTGAAATACACCATCATTATAATAAAACCATCATTGTTCTAAACAAGCATGTTTTTTTACTGTGTAGTGATACAAAAAAATTCAAGAAGAGACAAAAGTTGAACCATATCTCTAAGTTCTGAATTTATTCACAAGTCTTGTCTAAAATGTCTGGATAAATTTACACTTAAGTTGGAAGAAAAGGAGCTTCATCTAATTCCACACTTATCCAACAAACAACAAAATTTATAACACGACCCAGTTCTCTTTTTTAGCCATGTTGTGTGGAATCCAACGGATAATAAACTCAGATGTTCGAGAGAAAACATCACATATAACAGAGCAGTTTTCTTTACATATATTTTTAAAACTTTAATATGAGGCAACATCTAAGATCAAATATCATATTGAAAAAAGAAAAACAATTTTCAGTGGGTGACATGTGTTAACTGCTTACATTCAAAGAGGTTGGGACGTTCATGGTGCAGGAAATAGCTTTCAGTTGCCATGAAAGGGTTCCTGTTTTGCAACAATGTCCCCCCAATTACATGTGCTAAAACATAATGAATATGTGATACCCGGCTAAACATCCTGATGTGAATGGATTTCAAGCAAATTCCGTACATTTTTCGTCAAATGCCTACTTCAAGCTGTCTGCCCTGAAGTGATGATATTGTTATTTATACGTAGCTTACTTGACAAAAAGTAATAACACTATGTCATAGATTCACCTACACCAAGAACATTATGACAGAAATTATTAAAAAATTATTCCACATAGATCAAGACAATTCACATATACTACTCAAAAAAAGTTAAATAACACTTGATTTTTTTCATATGACTATACTTAAACTGTCACTGCCATGACAGACTTGCTATAATGAAGTTGTTTTGATGTAGTATATATATTTAAAAATTATTTTCAAAAAGAAACAGCAAAAAGGAAATCCAAGCTTCATCTTTTCCAGTAAGTACAGAACCGATTTTTCATTTATTCACTCTCAGTATCTAAGGAACTTAAAAATTTGATTCAAAACAATTCATTGTTTTCTTACCTTGATATAAGTCCCACTGGTGGGAATAGAGGACAGAAAGGGTTGAGGCAAGCATGGAGATTCAAGTTCCAACACTGTTGATTCCAAATTCTACTACAGATTACTGGAAAGATGCTGATACTTGGAAAGATAAATGTCTATGTAGACAGTCAGACAAAAACAGGTGAAAATTGCAGCTTGTGATAGCACAAAATATTCCCCTTGAAACCTAGAAGAAATGGGTTTCCATACGCAGCTTGACAACTCAACTTGATGAATTAATAATTACTTTTTCTCGCACTGTCGGATTGAATAATATTTCTGTTACCTTAAAATGGTAACAGTAGCACTTCGAAAAAGACTCTAGAAATTTCCATATCATTCAAATGATCAGTATAAAGTCTCCACACTATACCACTCACATATCCTTGCAATTGTTAGTCAAGAGTTATTCACCACATTAATAAGTGAGACAGACCTGATCACACGGACACAAAATCTTCAGTCACAGTTCCACATGAAACCAAACAACGATGAATAAGTCTGTATCATCAGAAAAGGACCTTACCAATTCTGCTTAATTTTTTACCACCAGACAAGCCAGACACACATTAGAGACAGCTTTCCTGAACCAGAACTATCTGTCAAATTTATCCATCTGGCCATCTATTTGTCTGAGCAACATTAGCGCCAGACACTCTGATTAACAAGTCATCCATGAAACAGACAAACTGGTCTAGGGTTGTCAGGAAAATGTCTTGGGATTCGCCTGCATTCATAAACAACAAACCAACTTGTCCAACACAGAAACACAGCAAATACGTCTCCTTCACAATCAGAACCTTGTATCTATCAGCAAATCTGATCAAGCAGATACTACATGACACTGTCTGAACAAACTATGTTCTGAGTCACTAATTAATTTTGCAAAATGTTAACAGCGTTCTAGACATATCCTCAAAATCCCTCAGCGGAGATGATTTTCACTGCATTCTCCTCGAATTGGACAGACACACATTTCAGAGTCGTTCATCATCCATGTCAGTGTATGCCGTCTGCCACTGCCAACTGTCGCTGTCGTCTGACATGTGGGTCTCGACTATCAGTACACTATCTACTCCAGACGTCCATAGAGTCAACTATTATCTTAGCATGTATTTCTCCCATCCACGATCCTCCACAAGCAAGCCTGATCCAGGTTGGATGAAGCTCCTATCTCGGTCGCCAGTACACCACATGCTCCTTCTCCCACCTCTCCGCCACCAACAGTACAGGCAGATAGATCTATATAGGTGTAAAGTTCATTTGGCTTCCCGACTACCAGTCCCCTCACTCCCTCTGGCGTAGAATCTCCAGTCATAACAGACCAGCCTAGGCCTATCATTCCCCGAATATCATTCACCAGGCCGGCACATGCACAGCCCCAACTGTGACCTCGCACGCTCGCCAGGATAGTTGTCAGTGGTAATATAACGTCGCACTTTGTGTATACTCAACAATGCTTGGTGGAATTCAGCGTAGAGCTCACACTAAATTAAGCATGTGTTACATCTTTGATTCTGTATCTGATTCCATTATATCAAGCATGTGTATTTATATAATTTTATTACTTGATTTTGTATCAAACAATAGGGAAATATACAGTTTTAACTGCAACCATTAAATAAACATGTGGGATTAAAAAAAATGACAATCAGTATTCAATTAACTCCAGTTTAAATCAATTTATTCATGCAGCATATTCTGCTGTTGAGTTTCAAATATGCTACTCAATGTTTGTTAAGGACATGTGTGTCCAGATGGGTAATGAAAGTCACCCTTTGCTTGAAGATATATTCTTACTATACCATTAAACTTTTGAAAGGGATAATCAGATATGTCATAATTTAAATATACACTTGACATATTATCAATCAGTTTTGTGTGTCTTGAAACGATAATTTTTTTTATCCATAACAAAAGTAGAAAAGCATAATAGCATTCAATACTGCTATGGATCTGGCACATTTGCAGCATTATTTCAAGTTAGAATAGATAAGTTCGCATACATAGACCTTGTTTTTAGATTCACAACACTATGAAATATTTCCTATCCCGACCAAACGTCAGAAGAGCATACATGTGTGTTCTATTCCTCACTGACAGATATACATCTGACACTGAAGAAAGGACTTAATAAACATGTGTCACGCTAAACAACATCAGGAAATAATATCGACTGAAATGGTAGCTATTCTAACGCTAACCTAGGTATTGATGTCAGGTCTATAGAGACCCACCATATCCCAAGTACTAACGTGTTAGTTTGTGTGATGAATTGTGGGTAATTAAACTCTTGTACTAATATCAGCAACACATAAAGGGCTTCTATTTCAATTTGAAGAATGTCTTGACTGTGAGAGTTGGCCTATCATCATCTCTCCCATCTGTTTCAGATAGATTACACTGCATGTAATATGGCCCATTTCCACCACACAGACAAATTAATTGCTGGTTTATTGGATAACCTGGATACTGACTTCTACTCAAACAACATATTTCCATTTTCACAAATATGTACTGGTCCCTGTTCCACAAAATGAGCGTAGCACTATGACTATCATATGACTATTCATGGGAGTTACCATCACCCCAGCACTACGATCGCCTTATGGAACGGGGCCCTGGTTGTGTCATTTGAACATGTGTGAAAATTGGCAAATATGTGAAAATTGATATTGTTATAGTAATCTTGTACCCATGTCAGGAACCGAACCCAGGTCTTCTGCGTGACAAGCGAACACTTTAACCAGTAGGCTACCCGACCACCCAAACATCCTACTGATGCTGACCAGTGCTGATTTAAAAAGAAAAGGCTAAACCAAATGGGTTTTTTCCCAGCACCTCTGCATTTGTATCCCATTTTCTTTTTGGCACCTTTGGCCTTATACATGCATTATTTCATAGTTGGTCCACAAGACTGCCTACCTAAAAATAAAATGAAATTTGAAAAAAATGACTTTTGACAATATAATATTTTTTGGACGACTGTTTTACAATAACACAATAAGTTAAGATAAAAACACTGTACAGATTTTATCACTACTGTTCGTAAGACATGGTGCATAATATGTACAAAAATCATTATTGTATAATAAAACCAACAATTATCTTTTGGTATCTTGCCATTTTAAAGCATGTTTGTTTTTCACTCATTATAGTAGCAGTAAGTTGAAAGATTTTTAATTGAATTTTAGGCCAAAATCTTTGTAAACCAACTAGTAAGAAATATAATGCTTTTCAGGAAAAGCGAAAATCTTAAACACCATGTTTCATCACATTTTAAAGCAACTACCTAAGAATAACAGTTTTCACCCTTCATTGTGGCACTAAAGTTTCAGCACAACTGTAGTGAGTGAGTGAGTGAGTGAGTGAGTGAGTGAGTGAGTTGGGTTTAACGCTGCTTTTTAACAGTATTCCAGTTATATCGCGGCGTGTCAAGCTTAATGTGGGAGGAAAGCCCGAAGTGATGCTGGTCTCAGACGTTTACCACTTCGGTGAAACCTACAAGCACGGGTATGGTGCTGACAAACCTAGAAACATAATCGGGGTGAACCGGGATTCAAATCCACAATCAAAGATTTCTGGCGTGCCAAAGGGACGTAAGTCTGCACAGCGAATTGCGGCGCCTTAGACAACTGGGAGCACAACTGTAGGCCTTAGCAGTAATTTCAACTACAACCTAAAATGACTAATCCTACAAATACTAAGATAAAGGTCAGAAATGAAAACATTAAAACCAAGACCATTTAACATAAGTTATAATTTTATCACATCAGAAAACTATTTTAACTCATATTTGAAATATTACTTAAATTCAATACAACATGTGACATGTTCTAATAAATAAAGATACAACTAATTTTAAGCATTATTATCTATTTTATATATATATGGTACAAAATTCTGATTAAACACTTACACTCACATGAAAGCCATTTATGTTTATCTAATCATCTGACATACTTTCGGGTTAATTGTCTCTGAATTCCTGTTATCAGTTAGATGTAACAGTTTAATCAGCTGACAAGATAATTTCTATGGTTATCTAATTAGAGCTATGTCTCACCTACATAAAGTGACACATGGCTGCCTTGAGCATGGACACACTATCATGCCATGTAATCAGCACACATTGACACCCAAAACAGCAAACATCTTCATAAATACGGTTATCTTCTACCTAATGCCTGTGTCCTGCAAATGGCCTCGTCTAGACGCCTAAGTAATCATTTATCGTTTTTCTTTTCATCAAAGCCAAATATATCTATATATATTTGTCTTGTTTTCAGTGCACTGACGTCGTTTCCACAAGGGCCGATTTAAGATCATACTTTGTTTGAATGATAATTTTCCTCAGACATAAAGGAACGTAGGAAACAAATTAGAAGATCAATATTTTGTGTTGTTTTGTTCAACATCATCAACTAATATTAAAATTGACTGCAAGTAAATATAACCATGTCAACATACGTCATATTTCAATTTTAATTAACTTTGTATAAAATTTAATAAAAAGTATTTCTACTATACATGCATATATATAAGATAGCTGTGCCATAAATAGCAAAGAGCAATGTTTTATTTCACAATGTCATTTCTGGAGATTCGAACATGCGCTCGCAACTTGATGACGTCAAATATTGGACGATATTTTTTGAGAGTTTAATGTCTAATAAGCTGTTCTCCATAGATGTAGCTTGGGTTCACAGATAAAAAATATATCAAAAAGTGGGAGAGATATGACAATCGGCATTAGGAGAAAAGGTACAGATAATCGACGTGAGGATTGTGAGAATATGCGGGAAATACCAAACTGAACGCACCTGTTCATAAAATGGACTTGTCCGACATTGCCGAGATCCTCATTATTAAAATTAAGGTAACCATTTTTAAGACTTGTACATTTTATCAACATCCTTAAAGAGGCTGTACATATAATGATGATATCTCATATAAGAAATTAACGAGTTTTCTTCGTTGTTTATTGTACAATAAAACACTGCAGGGAGAAAAAACCACAAAGGGTGGTATCGTCATATCATCGTCCAATATGCAGGGAGAACAAACTACAAGACGTGCAGCCACTTGTGGTTTATTCTCCCTGCAGTGCTTCATTGTACGATAAACAATGCCCACTCATTGCTTATTTCTAAAGTAACACAAACAAAAAATGTTCAGCTTAGCACTGTCAAAAATAAATATACTTGTAAAATTGAAATTCAATGATATGTGTTTAAATATCTTTTTAACGGATGGAATATTTACCACTGCCACACAGCCATCACCAGTACAGACAGGTGCATCAGAGAAGATAAAAAGCATCAAGACTTCCTCGTCACACATCAATAAAACTCCTCTTAAATATATAGCAAGTGTTAATTTATAGCCTTGCTAAAAACATTTTAACATGTTGGCATTCATAATGGATAAATCAAAACCACACTATTTATCACAGTAGTTGCTGTACAAGTGCTCAGCTTCTATAAGCAACCCCGACCAACTTCTTGACCAATCTGTAAGTAATCTGTAAAAGTAGCCCCTGACAAGACTGAAAATTTACATGACAGTACATATTTCCTTGTGTATACTTCACATGTCTCGACCGAAAACACCAGCACAGAAGCAGTATATAATTTCATTTTGACCATTATGGAAAAGGTTTTAGTTTCAGTGTTGTTTCAACCAAGTTTGTTCACTCCCACTTGATCTAAGAACATAAATTTGACTCTTGTCGGTTTTATAAAATGCCCATTTGTCCATTTTCTAAGCACCTAAAGCGCATATTACAGTATTTCAAACTTCAGGTTATGCTCATCCTTCAGTCTAGCATTATACAACAATTTTGTCTTTCATTCCTTTCCTCTGGGAAAGATATGAACAACCCAAATGCACAGGCATTAAATATTACTGTTCCCAAGGAAACCAAAACCCTCAATAACCCCATTTAGTCCTTAAACATAACAGACTGAAAAGGGGCAAATGAGTTTAGATGAAAGTGAAGTTTCCAAACACAGCAATTACGTACAATTTCATTTTACCATGAAACATTATGGTACAACTGGAAATATGAAACCTTATGGACAAACGAAATTTTCTTTAAATCTTTTTTTTTCCATTTAATTCTCAAGCAACTTGGACAAAGGGCACACATCTGAACTTGATATATGATTAAAATACTCTAAAAAATACCAAACAAATTCAAATACACTAAAAAATGCCAAACAAATTCAATTACACTAAAAAATGCCAAACAAATTCAAATACACTATATAATACAAAACAAATTCAATCGGCGGACTACTACACAAGAGCAAAAAAATATATATATTTAATTTAGACTGAAAATATCTAATTTCAATGACAAGAATTTCAAAAGTCTGCAGCGGCAGAAGTACATTCAATAAAACTTGCCTGATATAGCAATTTCCATTTCTGCAGTCAACAGTCAGCCAACACTGACAACTTACCATGTTGACCGAAAATGCACTGAATTTCCTCGTTACGATAAACTGGTGTTGTCGACCCAATCCATACATCTAACAAACTGTTCTACAACTGCACCATAAACAGGCGAGTCCAGTATCAGGAAGGTATGTACAATCACTATATAACACAACATTCTCTACAAGATTGAATAAATATCTGTCGGGAAGGCGGGATGTTTTCCCAGACATTAGGTGCACCAGGTAAAACAATAATAAATAGATAGTACAGATGCGGCAAGTTATCATATCGTGATAAGTACTTGGTGCTTCAAGGAACACTCCCCGTCTGCTCAGGCGGCCATATTGGACCCGATATAAAGACTGCACCACTTCCCCTTGCAATCATGTAACAGGTTAATGCATGTGCTAGTCAAGGAGGTTCTTTACTACTGTCTACCAGACAGGATCTTATCGGGGGATTTTCATATAGCTGTGGCTAGTTAAACCCAAATGGAAAATCTATCAAAATCATATTTTCAGTTGTGTATTGGAGGTCTCTGTGAAGGAAAAAGTCTTAACGAAAACCTGTGTATTCTTGGATTGGCAAGCTGGGATACATCTGTTTCATAGCACAAGTGCACATTGGAAGACAGTCGTAATCTGGGATTTTCATATTGCTGTAGTCAGATACACTGAAATCTATCAAAATCATATTATCAAACAGTCTTGAGTTAATAAATTTCAGATCCAGGCAAAAGAATAAAACGATTTAGAAAAGATTCAGTCCATCTTTGGGTTTTGCAAGAACCTGTTCTTCCGACCATTTCATATTCTGGGCATGGCCTGGGTTTATTATCGGAAAAAAAATATATTGTCACAGAAAATTATCGGAAAAAAATAACTATGCTTCTCTCACTGCTGGACAAAGAAAGAAATTCTCAGGCACAAAAAATACATTGTTGCATGATGTTTTTTTCCCAAAAAATATTTAGACTATAGTTGAAATGGAAAAAAGATCTGGTTTAACAGCTGTACCGGTAGATGAAAAAATATCCAGTCTCCATACAAAATCTCAGGCTCCCCTCTCAGAATATCAAATGGTTGCACCCTTACGTTGAGTGGCCAAGCTGGGTACATCTGCTACATAGTACCAAGGAACCCTGCCTAGTCCTGGTAGATGTAGTGATTCTTATAGCTTTCAATATAATCTCACCAGGAGCACCAAGTACACTACTTCGTTCCATCTTTCACTGATCCATAAAAATTCATCTACTCTCTGACGTGGTATCAGCCACTTCACTCGACATTAGACGGGACAGGTCGGGCTGTTTTATGAAGTAGCACATGGGCAAATTGAGAGGCTGTTCCGAAAGGCAAAAATGGAAGATAAAACAGTAGGGATTAGAAACCTCATCATAATAGTGAGTGAGTGAGTGAGTTGGGTTTAATGCCGCTTTTAACAGTATTCCAGTTATATTACGGCGTCCTCATCATAATACTGCACAGCCAGTTCCAATCAACTTGCATATGACATGTGCATATCCTCATCAAGCAAATAAAGATTGTTTAATAATCGTCAAATCTTCTAATAAATTGGTTTCATGGGTCAATTGGTCTAAATTTTCTTTCAACAGTAATCTGGCTACTAATAATACTGGGGATGAGAAATATTCATCTATTCTTCTGTTAGTGATGAAAAATATCAACATTTACTGTCCTTCTGGACAGAGTAAAAACAAGCAATTGTGTTGAAAGAACCACAAAACAAATAATTGTTTAATAAAAATCCTAAGCCCCTGAAAATGAAATGGTCAGACACTTGCTAACACTAATTTGTAAAGGTACTGGTCAAAATTTCTCAACAAGCTGCTTAGGAACCACTCCCCAATTGATCAGTGTGTCAACTACATTAGATTAGACAGAACCAGTTCATTTTCTTGGTTTTGCTAAAGTAATATCAAATAACTGATCATTGTTGTTGATTGAAAATATGCTTCAGACTGTAGGAGATTCACTTTAATTTGCCCCGACATCATGGTGCTGGTTGCCGTTGTACAAAGCAACCTTATTGCTATGTAAGTCGTAAGTCTATGTTAATTGGAGTTACGATCTCCTTAGCGCAAAGATTGCTTTGAAATTATTCTGGACAGGGCTAAACAATGGTCATATCCAACACTTCTGCCACTCTTTTCGGAGAAGTGGTTATGAAAAATAACTAGATTTTGAATAAAACAACTAGTCCATCAAGATTGTTACTTGTCTCGAACAAACAGACTAGTGGTCGTGTCCATCCCTGTAATACCCATTGTGCAAACTGGATTAATAGAATTTGTAGCATTGGGCCACCTTCCACAAAGTGATCATAGCGCTAACTTCATAGTAAGTTTCATACTTTAACACAGACTTGGAATGGGGCCTAGGTATCTCTTACCAAAGGTATCTTGCTGGATTTGTACACAGCTTCTTGTAACATTGAAACCTTCGACAACAGGTCCTTCAAAGATGGCAGCCATGACCTACGAACTGCCTGCCATGTCTGTACGTACAACCAATGACTCTCAAACTCTATGCTGAACACCAACAGAGACCGAGTGATCTGTATTCCCAAAATGGTTTAAAGTAAGTAGTCCAAGGAAATGGCACCTCATCTCACAAGAAGGGCCACTGTCAAGCCTGTCTCATCTTATCTTACAATCAAGTGGCACATTACTCCATCGGATCTGGCCTTAAATAGAAGCACATCCTAATAATACAACCAGAGGAGGCAACAACATGAACAAAATTATCCCCAGCTATACTCCGGCAACTGAAAACTATTCGTGATGGAGTTGAGTTCTTACATTTTTCGATGGCTAGAGTGGTTTGTTGCTTTATTGCAGTCAGTGTCAGAGACATTTGAGGCTACAGACCTATGTCTTGCTTTCCATCATTTTCAGTAGATATTAGTCTTGGTATATATAGACTATTATTCCATGAGTTGACTCACTGAAACTTGGGTTTGCCATTGGGCTAATGGATGATGTCTCAGACTGCCAGTGCTGCATGAGTGGAGTGGAGTGGAGTGGAGTGGAGTGGAGTGGAGTGGAGTGGAGTGGAGTGGAGTGGAGTGGAGTGGAGTGGAGTGGAGTGGAGTGGAGTGGAGTGGAGTGGAGTGGAGTGGAGTGGAGTGGAGTGGAGTGGAGTGGAGTGGAGTGGAGTGGAGTGGAGTGGAGTGAGTGAGTGAGTGAGTGAGTGAGTGAGTGAGTGAGTGAGTGAGTGAGTGGAGTGGAGTGGAGTGGAGTGGAGTGGAGTGGAGTGGAGTGGAGTGGAGTGGAGTGGAGTGGAGTGGAGTGAGTGAGTGAGTGAGTGAGTGAGTGAGTGAGTGAGTGGAGTGGAGTGGAGTGGAGTGGAGTGGAGTGGAGTGGAGTGGAGTGGAGTGGAGTGAGTGAGTGAGTGTTTAATGCTGTATCAAGTGCAGGGTTTTTACATGATGTGATGTAGGTCTCAGATGTTTATCACTTTTATGAAACCCATGAACATGGGCATCAGCAGTAGAAACTAACATTTTTAGTCCACTAGTCCTGATAATGATAACATAGAGCAAAACCCCCTTAAAAGGGGACATTTCTACTAGTACTTATGAGACCTTAACTATTAGTCAGTTTGGTAAGGTCTATAGGACTAGTGCCAATTTCTAATGCTGTTATGGTGCTGACAGACCTAGAAACATGATCGGGGCAAACCGGGATTCAAACCTAAAATCCATAAACAAGTATAACTACTTCCCTTGACAAAAAATAATAACACCATCATATGATCAGAATTTCAAAATATACTATACACTTATCAATATTCATTTTTTTCACAATGAAAAAAGGAATTTGGCAAGTCAATTTGCATTCCTGTCAAGCTGGAAGACCTCTGATAAAACAACACTTCACTCAACTGCTTATTTAAGTTTACACATCTCATACAGTCTCATAATAAAAGATGAACCAGATGACATAACTTCTCATTTCACAAAGACGCTAATTACGCAACCAAATACACTGTCTAGACAGCCACTGAAAATAGGCATCAGAACATGAGGCCTCATTTCCCATAAATTATGTTCAACGATTTTGAAAAGATTTGGCTCCTTGCTTCCATCTACCTTGATGCTGGAAATGATGAACATACTAGCTGGGCTGATGTGGACTTCCGGTATCATTATGGAAATGTTGAACGAGGAATCCGAAATATAGGACCAGAGAATTCATTATACTTGGAAATGGAGAGTCATGTTTTTTCTCAAGGGTCATTGACCTGTCAATCAAAACCTGTTTGGTTCACAAGAACCAATTTGATATCACATCTGATCATTTGATTTGTTAAAGTAATCATGCTGACTTAGTCAGATTTAGTACTGCTTGCAAATGTATGATTGTATGATGGTAAACGAAGGTACCAGGACTAACCACTCAATCCTTTCAGTAGTGGGAAGAAAGCCCGAAGTGATGCAGGTCTCAGATGTTTACCACTTTGGTGAAACCCGCGAGCACGGGTATGGTGCTGACAAACCGAGAAACATAATCAGGGCAAATCGGGATTCGAACCCACAATCATAGGTTTCTGACGTGCCCAAGTGACGCAACTCTGCACAGCGAATCGCAGCGCCTTAGATGACTGGGCCACCTGTGCCCCCCAATCCATTCAGTAACTTCTTTTACAAAAACAAGCATATGTTGCTTGGGATCTATTCTTATACAGACTTCAAACATTGCAAGTTTTAGGAGAGTAATGATATAGCAAACTATTGCAATTGTTTGCCTGATGATAGTAACATACAAGATCGAATTAAAAATTGCCAATAGTATTGTCAATAGAATGCATAACAATCGATAGTTTCAATAGTTGTAATTAGTTATAAATTAAACATAAATTATGCCAATTTTAAACGTGCCTGTTCGTTGGTTAGCAAGGATTACGACTACTTTTGAGTTACTTCCCTTTGGGTTGAGTTTGTCACAGGGAGAAAATGCAGGCTTTGAGATTGTCAACAATATTTTTTTCATTTCTTTTGCATTGATTCATAGAATTATCAAGCCTTAAAGTTGGTTTACTACTATTGCAGAGCAATAACAATAGTGAAAATAGCCCCTTTAGCCACCCCAAGCCAGTTATACAATGAAATAAGACAATAAGAATGGATTTCAACTGTAAAGAATTGTCAAATTTGAGCCTTGTGTGACAACCGAATACACAAAGCACTTGGGTAACAAACTGTCATCTCAGGTAAGTTTATCATAGTTTTTGTTGCATTCAAATGAAATTCGGTAAAACAAACTTTATCCAAAGTGTATAAAAAACACCATTCCCCCTTCTAATTCTTCAGATTTGACTGAAAAGGGGATTGGCTGTCATATTAGTATGCAAAGACCATGTCACAAACAGTCTGGTCATGCATACACTGAAATTGACTGATGTTTTATCATTATGCAATCATATAAAGTCTAACCATGGGTCCAGGTAGTCCTGTGGGTACCCAGGTCCTACTCTATACCCATCCGACCTGGGTACCCAAGTTACCCGTCCTAGCCCTAGTTAGAATGCTTATCGTAAAAGGCAACAAACGGGATCGTGTTGGAAGGCTCGATGACTTGGGTCGATGAATGTCATCGTATCCCAATTGCATGGATCGATGCACATGATGTCATTCACTGGATTGTCTGGTCCAGGTTCGATTATTTACATACCACCGTTATATAGCTGGAATATTGCTGAAAGTGGCATTGAACAACAAACAAACAAACAAACAAACAACCTGTGACTTGGGTTCATGTGTCATGCCCTGTCAGTATGGCTACCCTTTGCTCACAGTATTAACCCCAGGTATGTCTGGTGCAGCCTCTGTACCAATAACACACCACTGGGCCACCTGGACTCACAGACATAGCAGGATACTAAGTTTAACAGCAAAGTCAAACTCCAGGCACATCTCAACAATTCAGCATCAGGAGGAGGTCGATTCTTGCAGTTATCCCACACATGGCAATAAAACAGCAGTTGTCCACCAAAATTGCAAGGTCACAAAACCAATACTTATACCTCCCATTACCAATTGACCAAAATGTGGAATTAAACCAGCCCATGTCCAAGAGGATACAAAACCAAATTTTGAGGCTGACACCAACAGTCACAGATGAAGTCCCAAAGCTTCATAATTGGTTGACAAGGGTATTAGATATAGGAATTATAACATTCCTAATGTAAATCTTAAGGTTTTATGAAAATTAGGATTGGCTTTAAAATTGGCCAGAGTATACCAGCTATGACATGGACTATTTTGTCATAACCTGATACCTGGCTACTCTCAGCGAGCTCACACTATCAACCACCTTTTTGTCTGGTCATGTGACCCCGCAATTGGTTAGCAAGGGCAGATAATCCACGACTCCTCATAATTTTCTTTTTACATTAATACCTACTTGGTACGTCTTTTTGGGGCAAGAACTTGAATGACACTGTGAATCCACTTGTTGGTTGGCAATTATTCAGCACATAGATTATTCGTATAGAATTAGATGAGGATTGAAAGACGTGATGGGTCTCGTTTACTTCATTGATTGTTTCACTTCTTTTGCCATCCATAGTTTCGTTTAACGAAACACACATATTGTTGGTGCCGTTCCTTCCCGATATCTTTGTAAAGTTGAGTCGTATGTACTTCTGACTGGGTGCAGAAATGTTGTATATACACTTGTCATAGCCCTGCCTTGTTAAGTTCTTGGAATTCACCGAGATCGGCTGATCGTCACTGGAGATGGTGTATCCGCACTCAGCTGAAACCCAAAAAGTCAGATTTGAATGCTATCCAAATGTCTCAATGTCATCAGAAATAGCAAGACTTGATACTGGCCATACCCCTAAAAAAAAAAACATTAATCATTCTTCAAAAAAATATTTTAATCTCAGAAACACGTTGTCAAACTGAATATAAAACAATTATGTTCGATACAACAGTTCATTTTGGTTATCACAGGTGCCAAAATTTCCAAGATATATATACAGGTGTCTCTTTCCCAGGTATTTTGTTTCTCAGGTAAGTGGGGTAAACACTGCTCAAGCAGGAAACCGGGACAAGTGAAAGGACAAGTCAAGCTTGTTACCTCATCAGGAAATGACGATTAAACTCTGAATGTTTTACAAATTGCAGGGCCATCTGGCGTTATTTATTGTCAATGTTGTCCTTCAGCAGTTTTATGTCCTTTTTATGCACAGAAGTTCTTTAGTACACATTGTTCTTTCTTCATATATGCCATCTTTTGTTTGCGAGTTGTTCATTGGTGTTGTTTTGAATTTTGAATATTTATACATTTTTTTGTTTCTGCATCCATTCCATACATTTCATAGTTACATATGTGTGAGTGGTTTTAAGCTGTTTTTAGCAATATTCCACACAGCAATATCACGGCAGGGGACAAAATAAATGAACTTCACACATACCCATGTAGGGGAACCCGGGTGACCGCTGAAACCTAGTGTGACCTCTCACACACACACACACACACACACACACACACACACACACACACACACACAGAGAGAGAGAGAGAGAGAGAGAGAGGAGAGAGAGAGGAGAGAGAGAGAGAGAGAGAGAGAGAGAGAGAGAGAGAGAGAGAGAGAGAGAGAGAGAGAGAGAGAGAGAGAGAGAGAGAGAGAGAGGAGAGAGAGAGAGAGAGAGAGAGAGAGAGAGAGAGAGAGAGAGAGAGAGAGAGAGAGAGGGCCATTAGGGTGAACCAGGAAGGGTGAAGTATCTTCCCTGTAAATTTCACAAATGTTGCACTCCAACAAGAAGACCCCCTCTCTCAAATTATCCAGACTCACATTTCTAGATAGGTCAACAAATGCCTGGGACTGACAAAATAGTCTGAAATGGCTCACAGAGCTTATGACATTTGAGAATAGCTCTTTTTTTGTCCTGTTTTCCCCCAGCTCGACAATCACACCGGAAATATGAGCATATCAGAGGTCACATATGCTGCAGCAAGGGAAACAGCAGACCATGGCCCTAACATTACATGTTAGGTCAGAGTAAACCATCCACACCACCAGATCCTGCAACTTGCTACAACCAGAGTTCCAGCTTGAGGCCACTTGATGTCCATCAGATTCCCCATTAACTTTGTATTTTGTTTCAACACCAAAGGCATCACAGTACTATGACAATCAACCAGGTGGCAGAGTCGGACCACCCCATCCCATCCCTTCAGTAACTCTTACCACCTTCATATATTACCGGATTGTCTGGTCCAGACTTGATTATTTACAGACCATCATATAGCTGGAATATCGCCGAGTACGATATTAAACATCAAACAAACAAAACTGGCACCAATTCTAATGCAGAATCCCTACAGGGGGCCATTGTCTGTGTTGTAACAGCCAGGGATCCATACCACTCAGAAAATGAGGGTCACTTTTCCAAGGGTCATTGACCGAGGCCCCACGTGATCAGAGGCACTACCATCTACAAACATGTATTTACATATTCAAATAAGACAGCTCAAGACTTACAGGCGACTTAGACAGAAAGCAGGTTTTACTATAACGATAGATAAACAAATTCAAACGCTTCAAATGATTGCTGGGACATCTGCATAGATTTCAGCTGACCTGTAAGGGGGTTCTGTGCTGACTGTTCTCAGACCCAACCACAGGCTAGACTAGTTCCAAGCATTCCAATGTAATTTAATTACGACAATTTGCTGAGGAGGTCATTTGTCTGGAGATATTTTTACACTTGCCCAGGCCCAACTGTTGTGTTAAGCTATTAGTCTACAATCTTTTTTGTCATCTAATTATATCCATGTCCGAAAATGCCCGGACAAAAGAACTGGATCAATAGCAAGAGAAAGGCAAGACTGACTTTTAATTGCGTCTCAATTTGCCAAGAAACGTGGGTGGAGAACACTGCTGCAACAGTGTATCAAAACAACGTCAGAAACATGAACAGGTCCCTAGGAAAAACAGGGTAATGAAGAAATACCTGCTCAAATGTATATTTTCAAAAATCATGTATCAAGGTCACTCAAGACTGTTTACAGCCATTGTTTCAGGACTAACTTCAAGGGATCTTCCAACTGTTACATCCAGAGATTGGTGCTCACAAATTAAAGTCTCTTCACCTGCTTCTGTAGACACACGTACAGCCAAGACCAATGACAAGTTTCATAAGTCAGACCAAGAGTCTTCAAAGGGCAAATGAAATACATGAATAATTGAAACTCTTTGACTTCACACTCTCGTAAAAGTTTCTTCTCCTTAATAGGTAATGACAAGAGTAACTTCTTCAGTTGTAAACTACTTTTAAGCAAATCAAGATTTCGGCAACATGCAGAGTTTGTTTGTTTGTTTGTCTGTCTGTCTGTCTGTTGTTTAACACGAAACTTAGAAATATTCCATAATGAAGTTAGGACCAGACAATCCAGTGTCTGACATCATGGCTTGGGTAGTTACGAGACTGCATGGCGACAACTAATTCTGTGATTGACAGTGAAGAGGCTGTCTGTTGAAAATCTAAATATTTTAGTTAGTGTGATTGAAGCCAGAATACAGAATTTATGGCAGATATGTAAAAGAGGTAGAAGTTTCGTAAGAATTAATCAAGTTTGGACCAAACAATCAAGTGACTGACAGCATCTGAATCAATCCATGCAATTGATACAATGACATGCATTTGAACATTCTAACCCAGATCTGTAAAAGCGTGAAGGTCATACAAAAATTATTACTAATTTTCAGTTAATAAATTTATGAGTGAATGGGGGTGTATTAGGCGCTCAAGCTCGCTGACTTGATTGACTCATGTCATCATATCCTAATTGCATATATCGATGATCCTGATGTAAAGCACTGGATTGTATGATCTAGACTCAATTATTTACAGATCACAGTCATATCACTTGAATATTGGTGAGTGTGGTGTTAAACAACAACCAAAATGGTTGCCACAGGTTAATTTGCATATCACATGACTAGACATTTCTCTTTCTGTAAACAAATGTGCTTATTCTGAAACCAGAGCTGACAGGCCTAATGTCAGCCTTTAAGTGCACTTTACATGATGTTTTCCCATGATTGTACAGATATATTCCTGCAACATTGAGGAGCATGACAATATATCTTTACACATCAAGGTGAGGTGAGGTGAAATTGGGTTTAACTTCGCGTCCAAGATTCTAGTACTTATATAGCGACATGCATGCACATGTGTGTGTGTGTGTGTGGCTGCTTGTACTAGACCGGACTGATGCCGATTTATAGCGCTAGCCCACTGAGATACCATGCCGCAGTTTAACATGAATACCCCACTCAGACACAGTATACTGACTCCCAGCCGACCAGTCCTTGCTTTAGCCCCTTAATGCCGAGCCCCAGACAGGGTAACAACAAGTACCATCTTTTAACGTCTTTTGGTATGACGCGGATCGAACCCCGGACCATCCGCTCTCCACGCGGACGCTCTACCACTAGACCACGGAGGCGGTCTCTTTACACATCAAAGTGACGTTTCACTATTTCTCCATAGGGCTTCGATAACAGCACATGTAGCAGGACAACCAATTAAACAAAGGATTAATACGCAAATAGAAATAGTTTTTTTTACGGTTTAGGATATTATCTTTAAAAAAAGTTAACCATTTCATGACATTCGTTTATCTAAACGTTTTTAACTGACATTTCATAACGGAAACGAGGGAAGAACGGTCACATTTCGCTGGCCTCGCTTGGTTGACTGCAAGGAACTCTTGGTAGAAAAGTATCGGAATCCCCAAGGGAAACAAACCGATAAAGTCAAATTGACTTTATGTATAGTTCAGATATATATAATTGGATCCAATTCAGGTGAAATATATGAAACTTTTATGTTAAAGTTGTAAAAAAAAAACAATTCATATATCTTTATGTTTAAGAATGTTGTCATGGAGTGCCGTTTTGGTAAAATTTTAATGTTAATAAATCGTATGTAAGTTTGATATTAAATAATCTTTACATCAGCCCATTTGCATACTTGTAAACTTGAAAATAGAAAGTCTCCATGCATTATATATGATGTCTGCTTTATGTATACCTGCCAAGATGAATACCACCTGTTCTGCTCGACAAAGTCAAGTTACCGTTGCAAGATACCGTTCGCAAATGGAACTTTAAAGATACAGTTAATTTAAAAACAGACAAAATCCTTCATGAGCATCGATCTATGCAATTGGGATAGGATGACATGCATTAACCAAGTCAGCAATCCTGACCACCCGCTCCCGTTAGTCGCCTCTTACGAAAAGCATAGTCACCTTTTACGGCAAGTATGGGTTGCTGAAGACCTATTCTAACCTGGACCTTCACAGGTTTAGTCTCCAGTAACCTTGCTTGTTGTAGGAGGCTACTCAAGGGATTAGGTGCTCATGCTCAGTGACTTGGGTGATGCAAGACATATCCTAATTACATAGATCGATGCTCATGATGTCAATCACTGGATTGTCCGGTCCAGACTCGATTATTTACAGACTGCCATCAAATAGCTGGAATATTGCTGAGTGCAGCGTTAAACAACAAACAAATAGCTTACCGTGAGTGGGTATGATTTTTCATCATTTGATCATTATTCCAGCAAATGTCCCAAGTGGAAATCAAGTGAGTGAGTGAGTACGGTTTTACGCCGCTTTTAGCAATATTCCAGCAATATCACGGCAGGGGGACACCAGAAATGGGCTTCACACATTTTACCCATGTCGGGAATAGAACCCGGGTCTTCGGTGTGACGAGCAGACGCTTAAACCACTAGGCTACCTGACCGCCCCTGTGGAAATCAAGGGTGACTGGACAACTTGTAGTGTATAGTAAAGGGAAATCAACTCGGTCTTCCGGGGTATGATAATCATTTTGCCATTTACCAACCACACGACAGAAGTTGTCTTGGAAAGATATACACTGTGAATCTTGAAAATAATACGTCTCCAAATTAATACGACTGCTGACTCCTAGCAACAAATGCGACTCAAAATCAATGCGATCCCCCAGCCCTATCCCCAGTGGAATGATACATATCCTTACCTTAATTTAACCTTACCTTAATCCAAATTAAACAGCAAATAGCACTGCTTATTAGAGCTGAGTAGAGCACTTCCATAAAAACAATTAACAGTGTTTAACAAAGACCACTCGCATATTTCGTATTTAATTTATAGATTTACAGTAAATATGTACGTATAAAAGAAACGGTAGTAATAATTTGCATTGTTTATTTCCAAATCAAAGGAAGTTTTGTAAAATCAAGCCAATGCTACTGTGAAAGAGATTCTTCACACATTATAAATCAAATTCAGAAATTACTCAGTACGACATATAGTTACATTGGATATTCTATTAAATGGGTAACAACAAGTACCATCCTTTAACGTCTTCTGGTATGACACGGCTGGGGATCGAACCCCGGACCTTCCGCTCTCCGGGCGGACGCTCTACCTTTAGACCACGGAGTTGGTCGCTGTTGCTATCAATGTATAACTTTGACATAATAATCAACAGAGTTTAAAGGCATGTTCCATGCTAATTGCACCTGCAGTGCTAGCCCATTGAGATACCATGCCGCAGTTTAACATGGATACTCTGACACAGTATACTGACTCCAAGCCGACCAGTCCCTGCTTAATTCCCTTAATGCTGAGTGCCAGGCAGGCTTACAAGTACCATCTTTTAACGTCTGTTGGTATGTCGAGAACAGTGATCCAACCACTGGCCTTCTGCTCTTCAGGCAGATCCTCTCACTGGACCACGGAGGCAGTCGAAACTATTATGGGTGTAAGGATTCACCAATACCTACGATGTCATTGATACTTGGGCACAGACAATACTTAAGTCATCAGTTTGTGAGATCGTGATACACTATAAACAAAACAGGAACTGAAAGACTTACCTCCCCTAATGGAGGAAGTAGCATGGCGCCGTCTTGGCAATAGTAAGGAGACGACAATGCTGCACTTAAATCTTCACCTTGGGTAGGTTTTCGAGATAACAAATAAATGGATGAAGCAAGAGGTTTGTATTTCACCATCTTCCCGAGGCAAGGGAGTTAATTGACTATAAAAGTCCAGTTTCCACCCTTGCTGAACTAGGCTGGTATCATGGAGTTACATTTTGGCTGGACTAACGAGTCTATGCATAGTCCAATCAAAATCGAACACCAAAATTGAAATCCGGTTAGTAAACTGTCGTGCAGATTTCGGTCGATTGCATGATTTGCAAAGCATGTGCACTGCCAACTCGTTGTCAACAGATGTTTTCCAAATCTCGTCATGTTTGTAATCAAGGTGCTCACGTGATTTGATGCACTTTGCGAGGTAAAACCCGTTTTATCAAAATATAGATCTTGATTATTGAGCAGATCGTCTTGACTGGGCGCCGCCAAATGCAAGTGGTACGAGAGGTGGAATGTGATCGGTCCATAGGAGAGGCTTACAAGGAACATAACCTGTAATAACCACTGGTGGCGCTACGATCGAGCCCAGGAATTTCAGCATAGTTCGGCTAGGGCGGAAACTGGACTTTTACAATCAGTTAACTCCCTTGCTTCAGGAAGATGGTATTTCACAGATTTCATCATTTCTTACTATTTGACTAAAAGACACTTTTTATGGATAGCAACTTCTTTTATCCTTTGTCACAACGTTTCAGAGCTATTTTATGCTCCTTCATAAGATGAAAAGCACCAAAGCACAAGAAACTCTCCTAGCCAAAGGTTTCATATTCATTTTCACCTAAAGAAGGAGCAAAATGCAGCTGAAACGTCATGACAAAGAATAAAAGAAGTTGCCATCCACAGAAAGTTACATGTATTCATGTTCTTCCAATTTCTCAGTGCCTAGACTTCTTTAGTATTTGTTGTTTACCGCGATACCAGTGGTATCATCGGTCCGTATTGTAATACAAATCGTGTCGCGAGATCTCAGGTGATACTCAGCGCTAGAAAATATGGTATAGAATGAGATGTTCAGTTCACACACTTGCCTCCTCCTAGATTCTAATAAAAGCACAATGAAAATGGAAACATATATAGCCTACATAATGGCAACACAACTGACATGATCTGACAGAGAGGCATCAACACACAGGATAAAAGAAGCAAACAACTGTCTTGAAATGTCAAGGGAGTATTAACATTTACAAAAGCTAATAGAGATTAGTGAACAAAAACCTGCAGCATGGCATGACCAGTCTGTAAGACAGCGTGGGATCTGACCATCAGAAAAGATTACAGCATTACACAAAAGTGCCAGGAGTGTGGGTAAGGTTTCACACCGCTTTTAGCAATATTCCACTGATATCAAGTAGGGAGACGGGGACACCAGAAACAGGCTTCACATAATGTACCCATGTGGGGAACTGAACCTAGGTCTTCTGAATGAGCAAACGCTTTAACCACTAAGCTACCCAACATCCCCTTGTGTACTACAGGAGAGTGAGTGAGTGAGTGAGTGAGTATGGCTTTACGCTGCTTTTAGCCATATTCCAGCAATATCACGGCGGGGGACACCAGAAATGGGCTTCACACATTGTACCCATGTCGGGAATCGAACCCAGGTCTTCGGCGTGACGAGCGAACGCTTTAACCACTAGGCTACCCGACCGCCCCTTGTGTACTACAGGAGAGTGAGTGAGTGAGTGTTAAATGCCGTATCAAGTGCAGGGTTTTAACATGACACAGAAGTGTGTGACCATTACACACAAATGCATACAATGGTACACACCAACTAATTATTGGATCCCCAAGGATGCACAGTAATATTCATTGTACCAACTTCTTGTCAAGAAATATAAAGGTCCAGTAATTAAGATAATTATCAAATCTTACAGTACAGTGCACTACACCATTTCATTACTTTACAGGACCCTTCATGTGAGTTAAAATTTAATGTCACGCCAGCAATTATTCAGCCATTGAGTTACTAGATCAATATTTCCTCTATTAGACGCTTGAAATAATTATTCGGGGTCCCTCTTTGTAGGTCAATGTAAACCCTCATCAAGTGTATTTTTATGGTTATTCCAGTGTTTCAGATAAAAATGTGGTGAAAAAGACCAAAGTGACACAGGTCTGAGACATTTTAATTTTACTACTGAAGGACATTGTTTTAGAATTATTTGTTGAATCAGGGATTTGTCAACCCTACTTTCAACAAATATAAAAAATAAACAAGGGCAAAAGTGAGTGTCTCTCACTAATACCCCTGACCCGCCTAGTGTGTCAGTGGTTTCAAATTAAATAATGGATAGGGTTTGAAAAATTCATAAAAACAATTTTTTTTCTTTTGACTGCACCTCTCCATATGACACAGATTATATGTACTAAGTTTGAGATGAATCCACTTAATAGTTTAAGAGAAATCGTGCGGACAAAGTTTTCGGACGGACAGATGGACGGACGGAATCTTGGTATATTACCTAAAAGGTCGGGGGTATAATAAAGTAATTTAAACTTCTTACTTTTGACAATATTTTTTACTATACTCAGTACAGGGTTTGAAAATCAAAGGTACCTACGTTGAGGGAAAACTTCTTTTTGCTTAATTTTGCTCCTTGGACTTTGGTCTTTGGTATAAATAATCTTTGATCCAACAAAGAATAATTAAATTAAGAGCTGACTGACCTGGTACTGTAGGGGAGATTTTCAAATTTGAAACCCCTGACCAGCAAATCCTATCTGAAAGTGACTTGACATGGTGGAAATAGCCCTCAAAGCCAATGATAAAATATTTGAAATCAGCAATACGTTGTCCTATCATGATATAACATTTATACTAAGTTTTACTATAATGATTAGATCCACATCAAGTGCTTTTATGAGTTATCATGTTGTAATATTTATACATAATTTTACCTGATGATAAGTAATACTTGCTAAACTAAAATTATGCATAAATATTACGCCATGATAACTCATAAAAGCACTTGATGTGGATCTAATTATTATTATAGTAAAAATATAGTATAAATGTTATATCATGATAGTCCTACTGTTTTAGCATAGAAAAGACCCTGTTGAGATATCTATATCATTCAATGTTGTAGTTTTGTTTCAGCATTGTGGAATTAATCCTTAACATGCTTAAAGCCAATTATAATGTATCTTAAATTGGCTATGTGTTGTCATACTGTTCAGGCATAGAATAGAAACCGAGATTTCTATACCATTCAAGGTTGTATTTTGTTTCAATTTTCAATACTTGCCTTTCAAACATGATCGTCATGTATTTTCTTGCTTACTATTGATTGATTTCCTATAGATGGTAAACTCATTTTAATAACTGATCATTGAAAATTAGTCTTTTCCTGGTTGTGCATCTTTCATTTAATAGAAAGGATTGATCAATGTACTGGTGATTCGGTTAAAACAATATTATCCTTTTAAAGAATTTTGATGCAATGATAAGAAGATTGTATTTTAAACTATTATTTTATCAGAAGTAATATATTCCAATATCATGTTATTTTTGTTGCAGCTTTACTATATACATGTATTTCAACTGTTTTCTTTTCTCTCATTGGAGGTATTCCAACAAAACAATGATATCAAACTAAGTACTAAAGTAAAAAAGCCCTTTCCTCTTTGTTTGTCCTAGCACTCAAACATAAGTTACCTTTACTCAAGCATTGCATAAGTTTTTAACAGTTTTAGAAATCAGTGATCAAATGCAAATAGTCCACAGCTCATTTGGCCTAGTATTTATGTAAAATAGCTAGTCTTGGTAGAAGACAATAGTTCTTCTGGATATGAAGTTGCTTAGGACTAACAGAGTAGTGGCTGTTTATATCCCCTAGTTCATAATTGAAATAGTGAGTGAGTACTGTTTTATGCCGCTTATAGCAATATTCCAGCAATATCACGGCGGGGGACACCAGAAATGGGTTTCACACATTGTACCTATGTCGGGAATCGAACTCGGGTCTTCAGCGTGACGAGCGAACGCTTTAACCACTAGGCTACCCGACCGCCCCCATAATTAAAATAACCTTAACATCAGGATATTAATAATTCCAATTTTGGAAATTTCCTATGACATTCATTGCAGAATGGGGGCCGAATATAAGCCTCTGAGAATGCCTAGAATGACTTTTTTCTCTCAGCCACATTATCCCACAATCATAGTTCGATCACTCATAAGAGGAAATATTTTTTCTCTGGCCTCCCAGCTTCATGTCACCCTTCCACAATTCAGAACTGAAATACCTCTTGGCTTAACTACTCAAAATCTTTACGCCTTTCCTCCCCAATTCCTCATCCAGCCTTCACTGCCAAATCCATTCATTACACCAGATCATCAAAAATGTTGATAAATCCCTTCCAAACTCGGCTCATTCTCACACAAACATGCTTATTCCCAAAGTCCATCCATCGGAGTCAGCTCTCCGGAGACACCTCAATAACGATATTAGAGGATCGAAAGTGGAAGGTCCATGCCGTCCTTCCTTCCTCACCACCCACTGGGTCACCCTGTTCTCATGACCAGCAGGGAGTAGACAGGCAGCCGATTCACCGACAAACTTGTATATACGTCTTAATTATATGTCTATATCCTCTTCCAGGTAATTTGCTGCACTGAGGTTCATCTGTCGACGAAACACCCATATGGAGGTGATTGGATGCGGGCGAGATGTCTGAAGAAAGCAGGTTCCACCACCTCCCCAGTCCAAGCTTGTCTGGAGGTTGTCGCAGGACACAGTAACCTTTTCAGTTGATTTCATTGCCTGTCTACTTTGACACTGCCTATTTAGAACAGACCAATTCAGGTACAAGCTTTCATTCACCGTCTACTTTGACACTGTATCTTTAGGACAGACCAATTCAGGTACAGGCTTGTATTCACCGTCTACTTTGACACTGTATCTTTAGGACAGACCAATTCAGGTACAGGCTTTTATTCACAGTCTACTTTCACCCTGTATCTTTAGGACAGACCAATTCAGGTACAGGCTTGTATTCACCGTCTACTTTGACACTGTATCTTTAGGACAGACCAATTCAGGTACAAGCTTTCATTCATTGTCTACTTTGACACTGTATCTTTAGGACAGACCAATTCAGGTACAGGCTTGTATTCACCGTCTACTTTGACACTGTATCTTTAGGACAGACCAATTCAGGTACAGGCTTTTATTCACAGTCTACTTTCACCCTGTATCTTTAGGACAGACCAATTCAGGTACAGGCTTGTATTCACCGTCTACTTTGACACTGTATCTTTAGGACAGACCAATTCAGGTACAAGCTTTCATTCATTGTCTACTTTGACACTGTATCTTTAGGACAGACCAATTCAGGTACAGGCTTGTATTCACCGTCTACTTTGACACTGTATCTTTAGGACAGACCAATTCAGGTACAGGCTTGTATTCACCGTCTACTTTGACACTGTATCTTTAGGACAGACCAATTCAGGTACAGGCTTGTATTCACCGTCTACTTTGACACTGTATCTTTAGGACAGACCAATTCAGGTACAAGCTTTCATTCACAGTCTACTTTTACCCTGTATCTTTAGGACAGACCAATTCAGGTACAAGCTTTCATTCACTGTCTACTTTGACACTGTATCTTTAGGACAGACCAATTCAGGTACAAGCTTTCATTCACAGTCTACTTTTACCCTGTATCTTTAGGACAGACCAATTCAGGGACAGGCTTTTATTCACTGTCTACTTTGACACTGTATCTTTAGGACAGACCAATTCAAACCACTGATGTACTTGCTGCTAAGCGGAGGTGAGTGAGACGTCAATGAGAGCAAAAGAGTGATTGAGTGAGTTAGTGAGTGAGACGGACAATGAGAGACAGTGAGACGGTGAATGAGTGAGTGAGTGAGTGAGTGGGTCATTTAGAGTGAGTGAGTGAGTTCAGTCACTCCATAGTTTCTATTTACTGTCAATTCACGGATCAATGAGAATCAGACACATATTAAATGGGATATTTTTTAGATATTTTTCATAACTTGTTGGTTTTGTTGTTTAATGTCTCACTCGGCAATACTTCAAGTATATGACAGTACACTGTTTGAAATAATAAGCTCTTCATGAAATTTGGGGTACAATCACACATGGGACAGTCTTCCAGTCAAACCAAGTTGGTTAGTATGTATATGAAAAATATATTTAATATTGGTCACTTAACACTTCCCACCCATTGGACAAAATGACATGGATTCATAATACAATGAAAAGAATGCCACTGATAAATTAAAGTACATCAATCATTCTCAAAGATATTTATTTTCGTTTCCAAAGTTATAAAATGCATCACACAAAACATATTTTTTTCCAGGGACAGTCAAATGGGCAAACAAACTTTCTTCTATTACTTCCCGTAATTCTTTTTTTCTTTTAATAAGGATGTTACATTATTTAAGCATAATCAGTAATTATGGATCCATATATACATAATAGGCCATAAGTACAAGATCACATAATGTAGGCTATAACATAATGTAGGCTATAACATAATGTAGGCTACAACATAATGTAGGCTATAACATGTGTATCTCTAGGGTGATATGAAGCATATCATCGTACCCTTCTTGTAATCATTAATAGTCACTATTCACAATTAAAAATATTAAAACTTTTACGGAAAATATTCTTAATAAATATTTAAATGAAAATAGAATTATTGAGCAACAATAATAACCTATGAGCTTATATATATTTAATAAATTCTCCAATCTGTCTCTGTCGATTGAAAAGCTGAGGAAGAATTAAAACTGCAAAAATAAAATAATTTACTTCTTGTCCACAAACATTGATTGCTCTACTCAATCAAATCTAGCATACATATTTTAAAACATATACTTGAAGGAGAAAGAAAAGGACTTCGAAAACAATCCAAACAAAAAAAGCAATTCATTTTAGATTTTAACAAAATTAAATCTCATTTTCATTGATGTCAAAGAATGTGAATGTTTCATGTACGGAATCCGTCAAGGAGATAACCCATCAAGCATCCATCAAACCCTACACCCATTTGAGTCTGGAATATATTTTTCAGTTGGAAATTCCATACCCATCTAGTCCTACATTACATGTGTCTTGCAGTCTATGACTTAACATAACCTGAGAGTCTGTTAAACCCTCCACAGGTGTACAGTGTTCTTCATGGCCAAGGAAGGTTACCACCATTGCTTTTGTGTCAGTGCGATATTGAAGGTCAAGGTGACCAGACTGGTGCATTAGATCATTGATTTCCGTGCATTACATCATTGATTTCCGTGCATTCATTTTATTACATCATCATTTTCCATCATTAACCGACAATGTAGGTCTCGCATTCAATAATTCCTAACAGACTTGTTCAATCAAGCAAGTCAAAGCTACACTGTGCGGTGGACTTCCTCGTATCATACAGCTACAGAGGAATACGGACATAGAAACCGACTAATTATCGTATTTCCCTCATAACAGTCTGTATTGAATTCTTCAATAACCCTGTCTCATTATGTAACCAAAATAATGTTCAAAATGCTCCAGAGATTTATCCTCATTAAACAGTAAAAGAATGTTATTTCCATCTGGTTAATTTTACCTCTGTGGAAGAAATAGATAAAGAAATTAATCAAGGATTACACCCTTATCAAACTCATCTTACACATCTGTTTGACTGCCAGCTCCCCGTTACATAGTAGTATCTTTGCTTATTGTTTAACGCCACACTCAGCAATATTCCAGCTATATAACGGTGGCCTGTAAATAATCGACTCTGGACCAGACAATCATGAGCCTCAAACTACGCAATTGGGATACAATGACAAACGTCAACCATATCAGCGAGTCTGAGCACTCTTACCACAAGCATAGTCACCTCTTTCCACTAGCATGGGTTGCTGAAGACCAATTCTAACCCATAAATAGCATATAACTGTTTAGGAATTTTACACATGGAGTCTTTACATATGGATTGATATTTACATATGGATTGATATTTACATTTACATTTACATTTTACATTTACTTTAGACATCAACCTTATATTAATACTATCATTGAATACACAGAATAAGAATAAATCAAAGCCTGCTGAAATCTCAACAATGGTATTCCTTTCTAAAGAAATAAGTCAAAGCAAAACCATGGTATTGTACTTACCACCAAAAGAAACAAGAACCGTAGAAACCTTAAGAGAAGTATCTATGTTAAGAGATGTTTCCAATGTCTACCAATTAATGACAAAACTAACAATCAGTAAGCGTTTCTACAGAGTGACTTTATTCTTATCACGATATGCTGCATGTGATTTCCAAACTTTACTCTTTAACCTGCACGAGACAAATGGTGCATCTCATTAGTCATGGATCTGTGATGTCACATGTGATGCATTCATGCAACAATTGTGCATCTAACCAATCTAATGTCTCTTGAATATAAGCAAGTCTTCATTTATTAACCAACACATATGGTATTTGTGTTTCTTTTGGCGGTGAATCTATCATATTATATCTATTAATCAATATATATAAAAAAAAGGTTTTCCTAATTCTTTTTCTTAAATGACACACATTTAAATAAAATATTTACAGCACTACATGGATGCTCTTGAAATAGCCTGTGAATGTGTTCTTCATCCTAATAAGTTTTCTAATGTTCAAGTTATCATTATCACATTATACTTAGAATGTCAAATTTTGGAGTCACCGACATTTGATGATGTAACTTGTTAATCTAACATTCATGAGTTGTCTCAGAAATAGCCTGACATCACCTATTACAAATTATTAGATTGGGTATTTTGGATAAACATGAAAATGAAGGTTTGACGGAGTGTTGAAACTTTAATGTCAAATGTATTAATTGAAAATCTTTGTTCTTCTAGAAGACATCAAGGCAACCATTAAGGCCACATTTCACGTCTTGCTCGTAAAACACCTACTTGTTATATATACATTACACCTAATCAATGCTACTCAAGTTAAGTGTAGCATGGCTGAGGTTCTCTATTACATAACATTCACTGAGATACGATGAACTCAAAACTATGTCAAAATCAAAACTACCTTTTATTGTGAGGCATTAACTGGTGTGTTGTTTAACTGAACTGAAAAGGACCCATAGGTTTCCAAAGATTTCAATTTTTCGATTTCCATTAGGTATGTTGTTTGTTTGTTTGTTTGTTCAACGCCACATTCCGCAATATTCCAGCAATATGGAAGCGGTCTGTAAATAATCGAGTCTGGCTCAGACAATCCGGTGATTGATATCATGAGCATATATCCTCGCAATTGGGATACGATGACATGCATTAACCAAGTCCGATCCCATTAGTCGCCTCTTACCACCAGCATGCATTGCTGAAGATCTGTTCTAACCTGGATCTTCACGGGGTCTATTAAGGTATAAACAACAGTTTGAATTAGACAATTTGGTGTGGTGTGGTGTGGTGTGGTGTGGTGTGTGTGTGTGTGTGTGTGTGTGTGTGTGTGTGTGAGAGAGAGAGAAGCCATAAAAATATTAACATCAAAATTGTCATCATTAAATTAAATTGATAACAGCCACCTTTGTTTCAAATAATAGTCCTTTAATTACACGTGTACAAATTAGTTCTACATAAAAATAAGGAAAAACAAACACTAACACCAAAAGGTAAAATACTGTAGCTGTAAAACAGAACAGAAAGTTTGTGTGTACATTTAGAAACTGAATTGAGAATAAAAGAGAAACAAAATAATAGATGTTGAACTGTGTTCGTTTTATAACACAAAAAACGTCAAACAAAAAATTATGGTGAATTTAAGTTTTTCTTTTTCTTACTATGACAATACTAATTAAAGCCAACAGATGACTAATAAACACCAACTAATTTTGAAATAAGAGGCGAAATGTTTGGGGTACCCTGTATGGAGATAGCTTGTCAGTAGTTTCTGACATTTCAATGCAGAACCACACGAGGAACTCTACAGCCACCATTATGACTTCAAAACTATTACTCAGGTCTAGTAAACTATCTTGATGATGATGCACAATCTGGGGTCTCTAACTCTATTTCCTCCTATTAGGCCTAATAAAAATAACGTTGTAGTTTTGATCAGACATGAATTCAAAATGGGGATTATTGTGGACTTGAATATGAAACTCTAAAACTGTGATGGAGGGCTACTGCATACAAGTGCAGTGGTCCATGTATGATCTTTGTCTTGTCACGACCAGTGAGTGCCACTTAAAAATTGTGTGGGCAGCACAGTACTCTCAACCACTTCTATGTTTAGGCCTTACACACTTGGTACATTAACATGATTAAGATGTTGAATGACATGACAGCCAAAATGAAGTGAGTGAGATTTTACACAGCTTCAATCACTAAAGGGGTACAGGTGAGTGTTCCTCAGTGGGGGAATCTGAAGGGTGCCTGCATTTTTCACACCTTACATGTCAATGTGTCATGTAATTTTTTTTACAATGTGACTCCGGTGTCATGAGCCCTTTCTCCAGTTCTTTCAATATCCAGGTCTATCAGCTTACCAACACCCTATGTGGTATTTCAGACCTGGGTAATCAGGTGGGTAATTTATTTTCCTAATTTGCAGATATAGATAATTCAATACTGACAAATTGATAAGGATACCTTACAGTCATAACCAACATGTTGTAAATCCTATTAATAAATATACTAACTCAGTTCTCATAGTAAATCCATGGTCATTTTCCTTTTCAAATGAGAAAATCTCAACTTGCAAATATTTTAATTTGAATAATTTGGAATGGCATTCCTACCACTTTGAACAATATTCAAAATAAAAGGACAATTTGGCTCAATTTGGGAGACTGAATTTTAGGGATGCAGGTCAATGATGTGTTGCATCTTGTAACATCTTTTAGCTTGGATGATCATACATAGGGTCTTGGATGCAAACCTGTGACCAGATGTTAACTGGAAGTGTTTACCCCACAGTAAAATGGGTGATAACTCTTATAACGACCGCAACTGGTATGATGAAACATGGCCCTAATCCTGAAATGGTTCCTCGCTCTTTCATCAGAGAGTGATGGGGAAGTCATCAAGGACAGTTCTGGGTTGGCTGATTGGGAACAGATAGACTGTCATGGATTGGTATATGTACTCGTATTACAAACTGCATAAAATTATCACAGGACTGTTCATAGATTCAAAGTTAATGATGCAAATTTGAAAAAAATAACTTGTTCATAATGTTAACTGATAATAAATGGTTTGTAACCTGTAACTTTCTTTTCTAACACATAATGACGGAAAGAACTAGTTTGTATTACCTCTTAAATGTGATAAGCTTACATTTGAAATAGATGTTAATGTTTTTTATACGTTTGTTTGCACTCATATTTCAGAAGTGGAAAAGGATTTAAAAATTATCTACCTTCAAACATCAAATAGTAGCCACATGCATTAAACAAGTTCATGAATATTTACTACTTGATTTTTAATAATAACCTTCAGCTGTTGCGTAAGTTAATCATGGCTCCATCCCACAAAGTACTGTATCAGTATAAGTATAATATGTCTACATGAGGGGAAGGGAGTATAACCTATGGCAATACGAGATGGGTAGGAAACCACATGATAAACGAACCCAATGGAGTGCAGAGAGAACAATGTCCTACTTGTGGACTAATATCACTGACTGACTGACAAACAAGTAGACCTCTTCAACCTGGCATTGGTACCAGTGGTGCCACTTTGTGGGAATCATCCTTGCTAATACTAGACATGTTTAGATCGTAATAGAACAATCAAGGAAGAAATCATAACTTACCTTTCTTAGTTTTAGCAGCTTCAAAAGGAACTATCCAGAGAATTGATGCACAATAAACCAGGCATAGATACACGGACAAACTCATTCCGTCTGAACGCACATCAACCCATCCCGTAGAAAACTACTGCTGCCCTGGCTAGTTTCTGCTCTCATAGACATCGAGATCCTTGGACCTGGGCATAGCTTCTTTCATAAACAGTCGCTACAAAGTTTCATAAAAATCCTCGACCACGTAGAAACTAGTACTTTCCCGTGGCACTTAAATCCTCACCACAGTCGTGTCTGGAATTCCGATCTGTTGGACCAGGTGACAATTTCCGCAGTGAACTTGGTGATCTACCTGTTTGGCTGCCGTTACAAATCCTAATCCCAAATCGCTTTCTGTCTGCTGTGAGTCGATTCATGTCATCATAGAAACATCTATTATAGATGTAACAAAAATCGGACACTAAAGTTCAAAGTTTGTTGTGGCTCTGCTCAATTTACAACTGATAATAGTCTTTCATACTTCAGTGACCGTTTTCCTTAATTCGAGAGCCAGACTTTTTTTCTCCCAGACGACTAACTTCATAAGCACACGGGTTAACCAGTACTTGGCAAGCAGACGCATATTTTTTTTCTGGTGACTGTCTTTTGATAATTTACTTTAAACTAGTCTGTGAAACAGCTTGAGCTCTCACATTGTGAAGGAACAATTCTTTTCGAGCAGACGACACAGTGCATGAAAGTGTGTCAGTGTAGTGTGACTCCTTACAACCAGCATTTCTCTGAGCGTGCACACTTTGAGAGGACGTCAGAGCTGTGTCGTCTGCTGCCACAGGGGGAGTGGGGGGGGGTGGGGGGTGTCGTCAACAGAGGAGTACCCACTTCCTCGCCGTCTACCTCACCGGGCAAAGGTGGAGCATGCACATCCACCACCTCACTGATACTGTGACATAATAATAACTCTTCTCTCACTAGGCTCTCGTTGTCACTCGTTTCGAGACACACCGATCATGTCACAGGGACCTGCTCCCATATATTAGCACAACTTATCTTTCTTGCTTCACACACATTAACTTTGAGGTCAACTACTGCGCATTTTGCACGAGTGCATCAAATTCCTTCGGTAATTTCTGTCTGCAGGTCTTTCGTCGCTGGTATACTTCACATGCGCACTTGTATGTGTGACGTCATTCACAGACACCGAGAGTACTGTAGGACCTAGTGCCCGCCTGACTGCACGCCCGCCTGACGGCCCGCCTGACTCAGTACAGTATGGTGTAACTGCACAGGCTGATGCTTCTTCAGCCTTCGTCTCAAGGCCTGCAACTCGTCCTGCCTTGTCGTGTCAGCTCCCACCTCCTCACCTGTAATACAGAAAGGCCTTGTTAGGGTACAGCGATCTCGCCCAAGCCCGATAAACATGCTTACAACCTCAGCATTTTTTACACTTATGTTGTGACAATACTAAGGCAACTGTTGGCATCGCTTCAAATGAGTTGGTTCGGAAGCGTTTTGTGATTTTTCTCTGTACAATAATAACAAAACAAATTATGTTGGTAACTCGAAAAAACTGCCTATCTACACTGACTTGTTGAATGTTTGTGCTGCATTCATACAAAGACATTTAGTCAAGTGAAACTACCTAATTGTCATATCCTTGTGTCACACATGACAAGACATACACCTAATTGTCATATCCTTGTGTCAACAGACATGACAAGACTCCATTCACAAAATTGCCATATTCTTCTGTAGAAGAGCATGACAAGATTACATTCACTCAACTGTCATATCCTTGTGTAGAAGGGCATTCCAAGACTACAGGCACTATATTGCCATACCCTTGTGTCAACAGACATGACAAGACAAGACAAGACATACACCCAATTGGACATATCCTTGTGTAGAAGGGCATTCCAAGACTACAGGCACTATATTGCCATATCCTTATGTCAACAGACATGACAAGACATACACCCAATCGTCATATCCTTGTGTCAATAGACATGACAAGACATACACCCAATTGGACATATCCCTGTGTCAATAGACATGACAAGACATACACCCAATTGCCATACCCTTGTGTCAACAGACATGACAAGACATACACCCAATTGTCATATCCTTGTGTCAATAGACATGACAAGACATACACCCAATTGGACATATCCCTGTGTCAATAGACATGACAAGACATACACCCAATTGGACATATCCTTGTGTCAACAGACATGACAAGACATACACCCAATTGTCATATCCTTGTCAGCACACATGACAAGACATACACCCAATTGTCATATCCTCATGTCAACAGACATGACAAGACATTCACTATATTGTAATATCCTTGTGTCAAAACATACCCAATTGCCATATCCTTGTGTCAAGAGACATGACAAGACATACACCCAATCGTCATATCCTTGTCAGCACACATGACAAGACATACACCCAATTGTCATATCCTCGTGTCAATAGACATGACAAGACATACACCTGATTGTCATATCCTTATGTCAATAGACATGACAGGACATACACCCAATTGTCATATCCTTGTCAGCACACATGACAAGACATACAACCAATTGTCATATCCTTGTGTCAGACATGACAAGACATACACCCAATTGGACATATCCTTGTGTCAACACACATGACAAGACATACACCCAATTGTCATATCCTTGTGTCAACAGACATGACAAGACATACACCCAATTGTCATATCCTTGTGTCAATAGAGATGACAAGACATACACCCGATTGTCATATCCTTGTGTCAATAGACATGACAAGACATACACCCAATTGTCATATCCTTGTCCGCACACATGACAAGACTTACACCCAATTTTCATATCCTTGTGTCAATAGACATGACAAGACATACACCCAATTGGACATATCCTTGTGTCAACACACATGACAAGACTTACACCCAATTTTCATATCCTTGTGTCAACAGACATGACAAGACATACACCCAATCGTCATATCCTTGTCAACACACATGACAAGACTTACACCCAATCGTCATATCCTTTAGATGGACACAACTGCATATACTGGTAGTATTTCACATTGACCCTTGCATCATGAACTAGAAGTAGAGATGCATGATTACCCATGCCGAAACGTAAACCATGTAAATCAATACACTAAATTAAGAAACGTCAAGATTTCAGAAGTAAACACAAATACAAAAAAATCCTGCTGCCCGCTTTCCTTGCATACTTGCTTAAATATGACATTCAGAAAACCTCTATATTTGGATTACAACAGACAATATATTCACATGCTGTTCACATAACAGGTCCCTTTGACATTTGGCTTTCATGTTGTTTGGTCAAAAAGGCCGTCTGCTGGGAACACTTCCCACAATGCATTAATACTTAATTCCGAAACAATGACAGGCAGCAACTATTTTCATTATCATTTAACAACTTTTGAATAATAACTGAAAATGTGTCTACAGTTTGTGTCTGAGCAGTGTTTTTTTTCAACCATGCACAAAGGGACCTGGCTCATATCACTGTAGTCCTGACAAGACATCTTGTATTTCACCAAGCCAAGACATATCCATGACATCAGTTCACAATAAATGCGCCATAGGCTGCAAGTATCCAGAGTGGGAATAACCCAGGTATAAACTGAGGAGACAGCTATTATGGCATGCGTAGAGTAAGTCTTGACCAATCAACCAGTGGTGGATAGCATGAGCATAACATCTCACCACGGCTGTACAACACACAAACCCCCAGTCACATTTGTACAAATGGTATTTGGGGCTATTGCAATGATAACGCCCATACTTTTACAAAGACCTACAATAATCCTATGCCTCACACTAATAATGGTTTGTGCACATGGACCCAGATCCTCATTTTAGTTGGGTTGGTTGGTTGTTTAACGCCGCACTCAGCAATATTCCAGCTATATGACGGCAGTCTGTAAATAATAGAGTCTGGACCAGACATTCCAGTGATTGATATCATGAGCATCGATCCACGCAATTGGGATCGATTACATGCATCAACAAGTCAGCTACTCAGACCACCCGATCCCGTTAGTCGCCTTTAACGGCAAGCATGGGTTGATGAAGAGCTATTTCTACCCCGGCTCTTCACGGGTCCCTCATTTTAGTAAGCTCTATAACCAGGAGCCAGTACAGGTACCTAATATGATGGATTGATGGATTCATTAGCAGATTCACTTTCTGATGTATGGCAATAACAAATTAATTATTAGATTTTATACCCTGCTTGCCTCACTACCAAACACCCACTTCGCATCATTTATTGTTTCTTAATCCTGCCAAGAAAATAAGTAACAGAGTTGCTTTCTCAAATTATATGATGAAATATTGATTCTTCATGTGAATCACATCTGTCATTTGTTAATGTATACACTAGACTATCATCTGTCTCTGAAATGAAAATATTTTACAGAAAATGGTTGCAAAATAATCTTGATAAAATATGATATATAGGAGCTTGGATACTCTATTATGTTACTGAAGCTGCAGTAATCTAGACTTGCCAACTATCATAGACTTGCACGGGCTGTATTGGATATATTTGTTTCAGGCTCTGTATGCCAGACCAGGTACACATATGCTTTAAAATATTTAAAAGTAAATTCTTCTTGCCCCAGATTTGTTAACCATTTAGATGAAAATCTAATTATTTATTGAGGCCTGGCCTGACACCATTATTTCAACAGTAATAATCACAGCTGAGAGCAACAGAGGAGGGAGTGAGTGAGTGAGTATGGTTTTACCCCGCTTTTAGCAATATTCCAGCAATATCACAGCGGGGGACAGAGCAACAGAGGAAGGAATGCTGATGCTCATAATGGCCTCAAACAGAGCCATGGACGCTTCAGTCACACTTCAAAAACATGCACTCATCAGATAATCTGTCATTATTATACCATAATTATCATGATTGGTTGATTATTAATATTATATAGATCTGTATTGGAATGAATACTGGGTGTATTTGCTCATGTCTTCTTCAGACCTCATTACATATGATATCTGTAATTGCAGATATGTAATGATTGGCACACCTGACAAACAAAAACAGACAGAGGAGTACCCATACAGGGGCTATGTAAGGGCTCATTTGGTAAGCAATACCAGGAGTAGGGAATATAGAATTGGGGTAGGCCATACAATGCAGGAAGTAGGCGATACGAGACAGGGTAGACGATACCATACAGGGGTAGGCCTTACGATACCATACATGGGTAGGCAACACAATACAGAGGCTAGACGATACGATACATTGTGTACACAAAAGCCATAAATGGGAAGAGCTAAACAATATAGAGGCTAGAAGATACAATATATGGGATATATGATACCATACATGGGTAGGCAATATAATATATAGGCTAGACAATATCATACAAAAGTATGCAATACGATATAATATTGGGGGTAGCGATACCATAAAATGGAAGGCAATATGATACATGAGATAGGCAATATGATACAGGGGATAGGCAATATGATACATGAGATAGGCAATATGATACAGGAGATAGGCAAAATGATACAGGAGATAGGCAAAATGATACAGGAGAAAGGCAATATGATACAGGAGATAGGCCATATGTTACAGGAGATAGGCAATATGATACTGGGGATAGACGATACAATGCAGTGATAGGTGGTACAAAACAGGTGATAGGTGATAAAATACAGCAGCTAGACTACAAAATACTGGGGCTAGACTATTCAATACAAGGGAAAGGCAATACACTACTTGGAGTGGGGTATGTAATAGAGGGGTGGAGGACACCAGGGGAAGCATGATGTCGTAATGGAGCCAGGCAATAAAATAAGGGGCTAGATGATACAACACAGGGGGTAGGCGATACAATACTTGGGGTAGGACATACCATACAGAGGGTTGGCAATTTGATACATAGGGTACGAAATACAGTCCAATGGTCCTATAATAGCAATATCATCCCCCCAACCAAACCAATGAATGGCACCATCAGCTTTACACATAATTATATACAGAATCGGGACATGCAGGACACTACATGGCTGCCCTTACACACATTGAGATAAATCATTGTTAATACTAAAAGAACCTCTCACAGTAAACAGCATAATCATATGCTAAATGTGTGAACATAACACATCACCAGTCCCTGCCCATGCAGACAGCACATATATCACTAGCCGACTTAGAATTGTGTTACCAACGTCAAAATAACAGCTAAATGCTCAATTATAGGCAATTTGACAGCATCATTTACTGACAAAGAACAACACTACAGCATGCTATAACCTGTTATCGCATGGCATGGCATGGCATGGCATGGGATACAGCAGTGGCACTGTGGGTGAGTATATGAAGTGTATCATGTCAGTATACTGTAGAAGAGCACCAAGTGATGAAGGTGGTGGTGTATACCAACATACCATACAACATAAACCCCAGTCGGTTTGATCCCAGTTTACTTAACACATGACTACAGCAGATTGAGACAGTATTACATTGTGTCAGAACTGTGACCATGTCCTACATCAGGCCCAGCTCAGTGCTGAGAGACCACCAATATCACTGAGGTCACCCTCAATTATTGGGCACGTCTCAATCTGAAAGGATTTGTAATTCATTAAGACCATCGACAAAGAAACACACTATTTTTCAAATCAGATAATGTATTAATAACATACAATATATTCTAACACTGAACACAATTTTACAATAGAAAGAAAAGTTATAGTGAATGGAAAAGATTATCAAATAAATCTTAAAGATTCAATACATGTTAGCACCTACCAGTAAGCGGTTGGAGCGACACAAGGGTGTCTGCACTTAGACCATGACTGTTGTCAACGTAATGTCTAAATTCAAGTCTGTTAAATAAATTATTGAAAAGTACAATAAAAACCCACGGCAGAAAATATCAAACTATACAAATATGCAAAAACAATGTTCACTGAACATGAAAACTTCAAGAAACACAACGCCAGACATGCCGTGGCCACTCAACATGTTATGAATGACGTGAGAATTTTGAAACAGGATATAGTATGTCTGGCTTCGCTCAGCACACCTTGTGAAGAATTCATAAAATGACTCAAATCTAGACAAAACAAATTGAGTGAAATTAGTCCCTAGTAGTTCCAAATGTTTCCAGCTTACCATAGTTGAGAAAGTCCGTCCCTACAGGAACAATGCCATTCAGATCTACCTGTGAACACGAATCAGTCATTGAGTAGTGGACTTCTGTCTGCTCCTGTCGTCTGCTACACCCGCCTCGCCAGAATTGATTTCCTCAACCCAGCCAGACCCCCTTGAACATGTTGAATGTCATGAGGACAGTCAGCTGGGTGCCCACTTAGTCACGCAAGAGATCTCGACCTACACCACACTTAGACAGCATGGAGGTATATACATACTACTGCAGTAAGGAAACTTCTGCTATGACCACACTGCTGTTCAGCCAGGGGAATCTAGCCGAGCAGACGGCCAGTTACACGCACAACGTGAGATGCCTATCATACAACTCGGCACGGCCAGAGTGCAGTAGGACCTTGCTAGACATAGTCATGTAATTTCAGATATCGGAGCAGTTCAGATATCGGAGCATATCAAAGATTCATGTATGTCTGAGTATGATGTGTCAAAGCCTTTTGAAACACACAATGGCATATCATGACCTAGACTACATTCGTGACTTGAAATGTAAAACAGATATTGTTTTGGGGTTAATGTTGCGTCAAAAGTAAATTAATAACATGCAGTCTGGCAGTGTATGAATAATACACCAAGGAATCGCTCATTCATTTTTAAACATGTGATTTTTATTTACATACTATATTTCAAACAACCAACAATCTGTTGAAATTCAGGACTATTGATAATATTCTATTATTCACAGATTCAGAATTTCACTGCCGTGTTTTGGCACAATTGATATCACGTTATTTTGATTTCTTTTCTTTGACACAAGCACGAAAAAAAATTGTACAAATATTGTGAATCAACACTAGACATTTTCGCACAAGAATTTTAAACCAACAATTGCAATACTCAGAACTTAAAGCACCCGAGTTAAGCATAAGATGTTAGCAGCTAACTGTACTTCGCAAATATGATAAAAATCTGCAATAAATAATAAGGATATTTAGGAGAGGAATATTTTCAGTGTATAAAGTTTAGAAATTGTAAGAAAACATTGACTTAGATATGTTCGTTTTCTAATACCATACACATAACATAACATGTATTATTACCCACAATAGTTGCACGATGGAAATCATCCTCAGTGATAACTGTTACAACCCTATGTCAGATCAGTGCACACGTTCAAGACACAAGGATTTAAATATTAAATATATTAATTTATAATAATATTAATTATATTTGAATTAATCCAACATCAATAAAACCATCCCTGAGGAAGGCAGTACTTATACAAAATCAAAGACACTACTTACATAAACAAAATTAAGGCAGAGATCACCATTAAAATGAAATGCACAATACATAAGAGCTTGCTCCCCAATGTGTGGTATAGTGAGTTACCTCTTTATACAGCACTAGCAAACACAACATAGGAGAGGGTCCTCACCAGCACATCAACAGGCAGGGACAATTTCACTGCCCTATTTTCTATACACACAAACACACATAATACAGGCCACATGTGGTACAGTTCAGACATTGGAGCTGGATAGTAACAGGTGACTTCCGCAATAGGGTCATCTTTGCAACCTTTCTCAGTACTGTCTGTTTTCAAGAGAGGGAATTGTTTGTAATTCTAGGAAATTGACCAAGATTTAAGTCGCAGTTCTTTTTTATGGTAATAGCAGTACAGCATTGACATGTACCAAATAAAAATTCAACATAGATGTTAAAATGGTCACTACTGTATAAGGTATAACACTCCATTGATTGTTGCATACTGCTGCATCATGGTCTGAAAGTAATTGAGTCTGGACCAGACAATCCAGTGATTGATATCATGAGCATCGACCCCCGTAATTGGGATACAATGACTTGCATCAACCATGTCAGCGAGCCTGACCACCTGATCCCGTCAGAAGGCCTATTCCAACCCTGACCTTCACAGATGGGTAAGGTAAAATCTACAGTAGATGCAGCAGTTGAGAATATATTTAGCCCTTTTCTAGGTGGATCCTCTCTTTAACGGTATCTATGCCTCATCAGATAGGTGGGAATTTATTCCCTGCATGTACTTATCATAGTATGAAAACGTCAGCTTGTATATACCATTGAGAGTAGGCATTATCACCATTCTCCCTTCAGGTGGCAGAAGGTAGATATAGACAGTAATTCCTGCAGGTGGAATATAGCTCAGTAGATAGATACAGACAGTATTGTCCTGCAGGGTGTATATACTGCAAGATGCAAGAGGTTGTATGTACTACAGCAGGTAGATACTGCCCATATTCCCTGAATGTTGTATATACTACAGCAGGTAGATACTGCCCATACCCATATTCCTGCAGGTTGTGTGTACTACAGCAGGTAGATACTGCCCATATTCCTGCAGGTTGTATGTACTACAGCAGGTAGAAACTGCCCATATTCCCGCAGGTTGTATGTACTACAGCAGGTAGATACCACCCATATTCCCTGAATATTGTATATACTACAGCAGGTAGAAACTGCCCATATTCCCTGAATGTTGTATATACTACAGCAGGTAGATACTGCCCATATTCCCTGAATGTTGTATATACTACAGCAGGTAGATACTGCCCATATTCCTGCAGGTTGTATGTACTACAGCAGGTAGATACTGCCAATATTCCTGCAGGTTGTATGTACTACAGCAGGTAGAAACTGCCCATATTCCTGCAGGTTGTATGTACTACAGCAGGTAGATACTGCCAATATTCCTGCAGGTTGTATGTACTACAGCAGGTAGAAACTGCCCATATTCCTGCAGGTTGTATGTACTACAGCAGGTAGATACTGCCCACATTCCTGCAGGTTATATCTTCTACAGCAGGTAGATACTGCCCATATTCCCTGCTGGTTGTATGTACTACAGCAGGTAGATACTGCCCATATTCCCTTAATGTTGTATATACTACAGCAGGTAGATACTGCCCATATTCCTGCAGTTTGTATATACTACAGCAGGTAGATACTGCCCATATTCCTGCAGGTTGTATCGACTACAGCCGGTAGATATTGCCCACATTCCTGCAGGTTGTATGTACTACAGCAGGTAGATACTGCCAATATTCCTGCAGGTTGTATGTACTACAGCAGGTAGATACTGCCCATATTCCTGCAGGTTGTATGTACTACAGCAGGTAGATACTGCCCATATTACCGCAGGTTGTATCGACTACAGCAGGTAGATACTGCCCACATTCCTGCAGGTTGTATCTTCTACAGCAGGTAGATACTGCCCATATTCCTGCAGGTTGTATGAACTACAGCAGGTAGATACTGCCCATATTCCTGCAGCTTGTATATGGTACAACAGGTAGATACTGCCCATATTCCTGCAGCTTGTATATGCTACAGCAGGTAGATACTGCCCATATTCCCTGAATGTTGTATATACTACAGCAGGTAACGTGTATCCCGACTGCTGTCACTTCTGTCTCTCCCTCCTACCTCCACCAGAATGTAAAAAGGTCCCTGTACCAGCCAGTGAGAATTCACTACTGTGAGTAAGCAGCAAGCACCTGTTCCTTAACTGCACATGCTCCTGAGCCAATAGCCAATCAGTGCTAATGTCTGCATGCTGCCAGGTCATGGGTCACATGTAATCATTTCACTGACCCGTCAACTTCCCAGTACACAAATAGAAAGGTTAACTAAAAGCAAGCATGAGAGTTTGCCCATAACCTGGATGCCAAGATTTGGCAGATGAGGTTTGGAGTCTATCTCTCAACCTGTAACACAGTATCCTCCTGCTGGTAACTATACCCACAATATCTCAATTCTGGCCAGCAAGGAGCGCCTGCTTTGGCAGACCACATGACACTAACCACAGAAATTTAATCAGACTGGGTTGCCGTATCAACTTTGATCATATGCAGACCCACACAACTCAAATATGAAGCCTGTAGCCAAAACATGGCAGGCTGAAGGAAGTTAGTTCTATTTGGCGGACTTCTCATCACGATGTAATTCTCGCCCAGACTGCGATCAACAATCCTCCAATTTTCCCATTATCCACTCACTCCTACCAGCTACAGACATCCCCTCACAGCCCTCCGCCAATTTTCCCCTCAGATTTGAGGCACATCGGCATGGGCACATCCATTACAACTATCATTCTTTCCTCTTCCCCTCTCTCTTACAGATCACAATTTATTGCAGATCCCAAACAGCAGGCAGGCCAACAGGCCGGCAGCAGGGGGGGACCAGTGGGAGCAGGGAGGGGCAGAAGGGAGGAGGAGAGGACACCTAGGGATGGCAGCAGCCCTGCACTGCACAATGCCGTCTGCCCACCATCAGCTAGACTTGCACAAGTCTCTAAGGCAATAATTATTAGTTTAAATCAAAATTTCTAAATTACGTAAATCATTAAAACAAGTCCGTTAAGAGACAGGTGCCCTTGTTGTACTGTCCACATATCTAGACTTGCCCATTAGGATAGAATTACTATACATCCATGGACTTATCTTTCACTACAGCCTCGCAGCAAGGGTAACCATCAGCTTACATACATTGTTACTAAGTCTACAATTCCATAAACTGGCCTCTCGGCCTCAGAACACAAGAATCCTGTGCATTAGACAATTCTAGTTTTGCTAAAGAACAATCTGCTACAGTAGGAATGATCCACAAAGTTTTGCAGAATGGTAATTGCGTTTGTCAGGGTAGTCTGCTGCCACCGTACTTTCTCAAGCCTCGGCAGTTCCTATTAACACTGCAGGATGTGTCTCTTCTCCTCAAAAACATAATCCAGCACTGGCATAACATTCTGATGAAATTGCAGATAACAATGCATAAACATCTACATTTAGAAACAGACACTATGCTTTACTACAGGCTCTTTGGCAATCACTTCAAGACATCTTCTCTCACAAAATAAATCAAAGAATGGTTTTGAGAGTGCCTGCTCAATATTGCCAGAAGCAGAACTTGAAACATTTAATATTCCATTTCGGGTTTCTCATTATCATATAGGAGTTACAATTTTTTTAAATCTTCCTTTTTTTCAAAGGGACCACAAGATTATCACTGCCATTAAGAGAGAGTGAGTGAGTGAGTGAGTTGGGTTTAATGCCGCTTTTAACAGTATTCCAGTTATATCGCGGCGTGTCAGCTTAATGTGGGAGGAAAGCCCAAAGTGTTGCAGGTCTCACACGTTTACCACCACGGGTATGGTGCTGACAAACCTTGAAACATAATCAGGGCAAACAGAGATTCGAACCCACAATCCTATGTTTCTGGTGTGCCCAAGGGATGCAACTCTGCACAGCGAATCGCAGCGCCTAAGACGACTGGGCCACCAGTGCCACCCCCCCTACGAGAGAACTGCACATTATTACTTTGTTGGTTGTTTAACACTGCACTCAGCAATAATCCTTTATTACCGCGGTCTGTAAATAATTAAGTCTGAACCAAACAATCCAATGACAAATATCACGCACATCGATATACATAATTGGGAAACAATGACATGCATTAACCAAGTCAATGAGCCTGGCCACCCTATCACATCAGTCACCTCTGACAACAAGCATGGATTGCTGAAGACCAATTGTAAACCAGATTTTCATGAGTGATAAGACTCTAGTTTATTACCTCAGAGGGCAAACATTTTGGGGTTCATAAAAATCATATGTGCCCTAGGGTCGTATCACATCACGAGACAACACTGTACTGTTTCCATCATCCGGATGCCTTTGTTGACGTCATTCGAATGTTATTGTGACGTGAGGTCAGAATGATGTCACAATAGAAACGACATCATAACTGAGGACAGTCGACCTTATTCGACAAATTGTGGTTCCGCTGCTATTGCGACTTGCTGTCCTTAAAGGTAAACGCTAAAATTTGTTTCTTTAGGTAGACATCTTCGGTAATAAATAGAACATTATATTTGTGTTCACGTCATACTATGTTTATGACACTTGTGCCTAAATTCCCGTATTTCCCTAGTTTTCGGTCATGGACACTCATATAATATCCTCTATTTATGGCCTTATCCTCGTTCAAAGTCAGTGAACTCTACTATGTTATCAGTATTGTTGGTGAGAATGTCAGCAAACAGTGTCAAGGATTCTGAATCAATGTTTGGAAAAGAGTTTCTTAGTGTTAATTCATCACAAGTACTATTTCAGCCATGCAACAGACTAGCAATATAACTGAATGCATGAGTGAGTTAATGGTGTTGAAATGCCTGTAAATTATTGGGTCTTGACAAGGTTTGACAGAACCAGCAAACAAACCCACCATCAAGGTAATATGACACAGTGAGCCAAAAACTCACCTGATCCTCATTTCAGTTTGTTTGTCGTTTGAGTGAGTGAGTGAGTGAGTGAGTGAGTGAGCTGGGTTTAACGCCACTTTTAACAGTATTCTAGCGTGTCAGCTTATGTGGGAGGAAAGCCCGAAGTGATGCAGGTCTCACACATTTACCACTTCGGTGAAACCTACGAGCACGGGTATGGTGCTGACAAACCTTGAAACATAATCGGGGTGAACCGGGATTCGAACCCTCAATCATAGGTTTCTGGCGTGCCCAAGGGACGCAACCCTGCACAGCAAATCGCGGCGCCTTAGACGACTAGGCCACCAGTGCCCCCGTTTGTCGTTTGAAGCAGCACTCGGCAATATTCCAGCTATATGATGGCGGTCTGTAACTATTGAGTCTGGACCAGACGATCCAGTGACTGACATCATGAGCCTCGATCTACTGAAACCACATGATCCCATGTGTCACCTCTTACAACAAGCATGGGTTGGTGAAGACAGATTCTAATCTGGATCTATTTGGTTTTGACAAGTAGGTACTCTGGAAAGTATTCTGCCCTGGAATTCACACAACAGCATTAAAATTATAGTGACTTCATAGAATGAGTGATTTGAATGAATGTTTTACGTCACAGTCTGCAATATTCCTGAAAAAACCACAGCAGTTAGAACTTGATCAAGTGTCGACCAGACATCTAGTGCCTGAAGAGTAAAACAATATATTCCACTGAGATATGGTAACAGGCAAACAGGAAAAAAAACAATGTCCCAATGCATTATGCCCCATCTATTTTGGTCGCCACTTACAAATTCTTATGAATCGTACTACCTTTGAAATATGTTAGTGTTTACAGGCAGACAATTTGCTCAATCGATGGTAAGGATTAAGAATTTATTCAGAGTTCATTTATTAGGTGGCAGACAAATCTTCGTACTCAGCCAATTTGAAACCACTGATGAGTGTGGTTTAATGCCACTCAGCATTATTCAAGCCATGTGATGGCGGTTTGTAAATAATCATCACATATGAACTAGATTTGAGAAGAATTCAAGTCTTGCTTTTAGATTTTCACTTTTCTCAGACTAACGGACAAATGGCCTTGTCTAACCTGGGGATGGTCTGTCATACAGACCCTGATACCAAAAATATCCAATACAGCCCATACAAGTCTATAATGTTGGCAAGTCTAGATTACTGCAGTATCTGAAAATGAAGAGAGTCTCTGGACTCCTTTTTATTATATTCACGTAAAGATAATTTAACTGGGTTTTTTTCTGAAAGATATGTTGATTTCAGAGACTAGATGTTAGTTTAAACCTGGGGAGTGAGTGAGGTTTTACGCTGCTTTTAGCAACATTACAGCAATATCATGGCGCGGACACACACATTGTAGCCATGTGAGGAATCAAACCCAGGTCTTCAGCATGACAAGCCAACACTTAACCCACTAAGCAACCCCATCGTCCCTGTCTCACCTGGATTTAGGCTGCATGGATGGTTGGATAAGGACCAAACATCAAATTTGGACAAGTGAATTCTTATTGTGGACAAGTGAAAAGTCAATACACACTTGCCCTGGGTCCCAGTACTTGGTGAGTATGGTTTCAACCCGTTATATAGCTGGAATATTGCTGAGTGCAGTGTTTTCCTATACCAAAATTATAGTTTCCCGTCAATTTGAGGAATATTTCTGCAGAATCACAGTAGGAGAAGGGGATAGAGACACACTATAAATGTGCCATGCTGGGCTTTGAACCCAGAATTTTGAAACTCAGTTAAATAATTAAGTAAGATTAAAAAGAATTAAGTCTTACATGAATTAAAAAGATGTTGGATGACGTCTAATAATTAACTGTGGACAAACACAAAATTATGGCATCAAATCTATCTTCCTTTCTGTGACACATGACTTCCAAATGACAACTTCATTGTCCAAACCTGACAAGGGCTAAACTGTTGAATATACCTGCTTAGGGCCCAATACATCTGGTCTTTGGCCCCAGATATGTATCGCAGGTAAAATACGATGTTATCTGAGCAATGACTCCTCTGATTTTCTGCAAACAAATTACACATGATTAGGGCCAAAGCATGTAGCCAATAGCCCATGACGTGTATATCCCACAAAATATTGCCTTAGGAAGGAGATTTTTGATTTTCTAGCCTCTTGACATGTGAAAATAGTTAAATTCTTCCATGGCATACATTCATTAGTTACTGCCCACAAACACCACATGGGGTAAAAATATGTCAGGTGGGTTTGATACTTGGACAGAAATTTTATACTGTCATTATTTTGAGATCACTCCTGGTGATAATCCTATATATCAAAACAACCTCTCTCAACAAGTGCATACAGATTTTTTATAATATATTTATTATATTTTTTAATGATAATTGTAAAATTAGAATTAAAATATTTTACAACAATTCTAAAAAAACCATCTGAAATGACATAAGGCCTCAGTTTGAAAATCTTGATAATATTGTGATCTGATTCTGCGATTCTTCTTATTCATGTTAAACCTAACCATCTTTAATAGATTTAAATAATCCCTTTTCATTATGATTTAAACAGTACTCTAGAACTACAAATAATTCTGCGTCAAATTAAAAAACAATATCAACAATTCAACATGTGGCAAAGTTGAAAGGTACTAGTTTTCACGTCATAGAAAAGTCAAACCAACTTTCATTCAAAACAAATTGCTGTAATATTCAATTCAACCAACTTCTAGAGCAACAAGCAACCCGATATGATCAAAAGTTAATTCAGAAAATACATCCATCTTCATTTAGGTCAGCATTTCACACCAAACTCATTTCCTATAGATCACACCACCTCATTTAGTACTGACATTATAACTGCAGTTGACAAATTCAAAATTCCATGAAGAGAAAAAAATGGATTTCGAATGCAGCACTGTTGATAATCAAATGCCTGAGAGCTTGACGATTCAATGAAGTTTTGCAGGCCCCAGCTTACTAGACAATCGGTTGAATATTTGGCTGCCTTTCATATTCCACTGTGCATGGACAGCGGGAAGAAGAAGGATCAAGTTGAACGTTTTCACCAACTACCATGTTTGAGAAACATTTTGCACAAATTATAAAATCAATAAGAGACAGGTTTTGAGTAAATTGTTGAACTTTAATTGTCATACCAGGTGCACTGTCTGGCTGGAGTCTAGACACCTCATTGTCACTGAAATGTCTCTCAACTCGTGCTTCCTGCTACTGCATGCGCTCAAAACACATTTTTCAAGGGAAAAACTGCCGAAAAAACAGTTCGAGGTAGAGCTATTTTGATAGCCCCTTTCATATTTAGTCATGCATGGCTATCGGAACACTGCAACCCCGGACATCAGGTCACAAAGAGTGATTAACAAAACAGAACACAATACATAATTTACAATACAGGTAATTAAACTCAGGGGGAAAACAGTCTAGTAATAAAACATAAATCACGGACATGTAAATATAGGTGTACGATTCAGATCGAGCCTTGTACAATAGGTCTGGGGCAGTGTGACATCGAGCGGCAATCTGTCTGTGTTTTTCATATATTGAACACAGCTTAAAATAAACAGAGACAAGCACAAAATCACGAAATCAATTGTCAGACAGGCATACCTACTGCGCTGTTCAACTTGTGTCTATCCCACTAAGACTATAAACACGAAGCTCACACATAAATATATGCTACTTCCCCGACTGTCTCATACACAGGCTGACAAAATTACACATGAATTGACGACACTGGTTAAGCATAACTGTTCAATTAAATGATCAATTATCAATACGTCCAAGTGGTATATAAACCACCACTACAAAATTAGAAGGACTGAAAATTAGTTCGAAACGGAAATATTAACCTGGCTGTTGCAGTGCACACTTAAATTGATAATTATTCTTCAATAGTACTCACTATATACAGCTGCTATGGACAAAAACCTGCTTTCAGAGGTGAGGTGAAATGGTATTTATTGCTGTGCTCAAGACTATGCACCAACATAAGCAACATGCAAGCATATGAGCAGCCAAGGATGTATGTGTGTGTGTGGGGGGGGGGGGGGGGGGTATCTCTATACCACAGAGATACCATGTAGCAGTTTAACATGAATACCCCACCCAGATACAGTCTACTGACTCTGAGCCAACCAGCCCCTTGTTTTATGCCTTTAACATGTTAACATGTTTAATGCCGAATGACGACATGCCAGTTAACAAAATGTACCATCTTCTCACGTGTTTTGGTATGACATGGCTCGATATCGAACCACCAACCTTCGATCCTCTGGGCACCCTCTTTCCACAAGACCATGGAGGCGGTTAGTTTTCAGAGGAAATGTTGAAAATGTAAGATTAGAAGTACAGAAGTGTTCCTGGGGAAATGAATCATAATATTTCCTTTCAAAAACACAACATTTAACACATGACATATGTTCACTATTCTTCAAATTACATATTGATCATACATAAATGGATAAATAATCTATCAACCTGATATTTTACATATGTTAAATGGCCACTTGAACCATTTTACCCAGTTTGACATTCAACACCCGTTAAAACATGACAGTTCTGCATAGAATATTAACTTGAGTCTAGACATGACGAAAAATAAACAAGCTCAAGATGAGTTAGAAATAAACACTGAAGCTAGCCATCAATGAATGAATGAAACTTTTCTGACAACAAAACACAGATGATAATATTTAACCAGTCATACACATGAAAAAAATTAGGCAATAAAAGTCAACATTTTTAATATTGTTTAGATGTTGGTCACATTTTTTGTCATCAAAACAACAATCATTAATGAAGTTAATAAAAACTCTCTCACTGGTTTACAATATTTGTTATTTAGCATCACCCTTAATCACATCATTAAATCAGTTAAAAAAATCACTAAACATGGCTACAATTTTCAAAAGTCATATTGAAATATTATAATACTCCTCAAATGTAATTATCAAAACTAAATAACACGTGCCTTCTTTCCTAGTGATACTCAGAACTCTACTACAAGGCTGCTTATTTCAACACTAATCACAAAAAAATGAACCCACCGACCGGCCGACCCTAAACTGGGGGTTCAAGTGAGCCTTCACAAATACACCTTTTCTGAAATTTTGGCCTTACGTCATTCCACATGTCTCCTCAAAATTCAAACTTTTTTTTCTAAAATTATCGTGTCAAGAAATTAAATCGTGTTGACAAGGTTAAACACAGAAGCTGTGGAAAGCCCTATCTGTGCGACAGTCCACATCACCTCCCAGTGGATATAAAGGGTTGGTTTGTCTTGCTAGCTTGACGACGCGCCCACGATCAGACCTAGTAGTTTAATGTAAAGAACCATGTCAATGTATCGTAACAATATCATTATCACTACATGCTGGTGCACTCTGTCCAATCCAAATGCCTGTGTCACCTGCCAGGGCTTGATGATGGGATACGTAATGTCGCAAGGAGGTTAGCACGAAACTTGTTAATATCATGTCTAGACATTTTTAATTTATGTATCTATGAATAAGAGATGACTATTGAACAAAGTGTAAGATTTTATCTCCATGAAGGAGTTATGTTTGCTGTCATGTTTGTTTTTAAAACTTAAGATTTTACTAGGTTGATGTTTCAATTAGTTGAACCTATTTTTATATGCATGTGTTGACAAAAAATGCTTAAGACAAGAATGGTGAGTGCACTGCAATCCTTGGGATAACACTAATGGCAAACAACAGAATCAAAGTATTGGCAGAAGATGACAACTTCCTATCATTTAATTGCCATCTCCATTTCCAATAAGTTTTATGAACCCTCAAATTCTTACACCATTTGTAAATATTTGTTTCAGGACCGCCATCGGATCTGCGGTTTTTTCACCCCGACCTCAAAACATCTATAATGAGCCTCTCAAGGCAATCGCATTATCCCCATAGTTGCAATGTTTTACTCTGTTTGGTTGAAAACAGAGAATTCTTTAGCCAGGTACTAGTTTATGACATGTGAGTTAGTTGTGCCCCTGAAAGCAGTTGCAATTTTAGTGTGATAATAAAAAATAACGGTGAAAATTGTGACAAAATCCCTATCTAACAAGACAAGACTCACTGACAGAACTTCTCACATCTTTGAATTTTTAAATCTAAGCTCAGTTTAAAATATTTTCTTCTGTCATCTCTTACAAGCCTAGAAATAGACTGGCCAAATAAATGACGTCATATTTGATATAAGTCATGAGTGACGTCACCAATGCCATGTCTTCTTGTGGACTCATTCCAAGTGCACTCACATCGCATACCGTATTCGACGTAATAAGAGCCCAGGGCGCTCTCAAAATTAGAAATAAGGGGCTCTTGATAGAATGTTATTTGGGTGAAAATAAAAACAGCCTTCAAAGATAAATCTCGTGGTTTATGCTGACAGCCTGAAATGTTTATATACGACAGATATATTTTTCGAGAATTTAATTGCGTATAATACGCGAATAAATAAGTCTTTTGTACATTGATCAATCGGAAGGGGTGCTAACTGGGATTGTTCACCAGCAAATATATTAGTAAATATCGCGTGGGCGCTTATTAGGTCCAATACGGTACATGTTGAATTACTTCCTTATGTCTCTGACTTATCACTGTATGACATTGTTGCCTTTTACACTAAACATTTTCTTAAAAGAAAAACACCCATTGATTTATCAACTGATATATTATGAAGATATTCATCATGAATTACAATACATGGATGAATCATGAATTGTATTTATGGATTGATAAGTAACATTTATAGATTAATTATGCATTATTACATAGATTAATAATGAATAATACATGGATTATTTATGAATAAACCTAGTGAATGAATTAATCATGAACAAATCTGTTCATGAATCTTTCACCAGTAAATATATCCATGGACCAACTGTCAATCATGAACTGCGAATAGATCAATATGTTCATTATCAATAACTATTAATCATGACTAAATCTGTTCATGAACCCATCACCAGTAAATATATCCATAGACCAACTGCCAATCATGAACTGCGAACAGATCAATATGTTCACTATCAATAACTATTAATCATGACTAAATCTGTTCATGAACCGATCACCAGTAAATATATCCATAGACCAACTGCCAATCATGAACTGCGAACAGATCAATATGTTCACTATCAATAACTATTAATCATGACTAAATCTGTTCATGAACCGATCACCAGTAAATATATCCATAGACCAACTGTCAATCATGAACTGTGAATAGATCATTATGCTCCTGTATCTGTGACTTCACACCTATTTTAAACAATAATCTAAACAGCCTCAACACAGCAATCACCTAATTTCTATAAAAAAACACACATTTTCCCCCAATAACTAAATATTCTCCCCCCAAAAAACACATCATGCAACAGCTCCACGACATTTGGCAAATCCAAAAAAATCGTACCTCTGCAATACCAGCGACCGTGTAGCAGGGGACACCTCCAAGCAATGAGGCAGTCCCCGAGGCTGGATTTGGCACAATTGATGTGCCCCAAAATCTACACCTGGGGAGTAGGGAGCTCGCAAGGTGGTGGGATTTTGGCACTTCATTAATTGTAAACAGGGCTCACGGAATGCTTCCTTTAATTTGCGTGTACTCCAGGCTTGTTGAAATACCCAACATGAAAAATTAACAGTAAACAAAGAGGTAAACAGGTCATAAATTCAACAATGTTACCTTGGAAAATTACAATCAAGATCCCCCAACCAACATTATGTTTTGTACTTCTCTTTTCACAAAACATTTCTTTCTAAATTTTGAACATTTGTGAACCTCTCTTCCAAAAATGTTGACTGAATTTGAGATCACATTTTCTTTCGGCAATCGTTATTTTCAGATATGTACTTATCCACACAGTGAAAATATTAAGCACATATGTCATTGGATGTTGCTATTAGTTTTTTCTAACCTTCCACACGTTCAGTTTTCATCCTGAATCTATTGTTACTGGGAATGTTTATGAAACTTATATCCACCAACTACTAAACTACTAAAAGCCGTACTCTACTACAAATGTAACTCAATAGTACGTACCGTATATGTATACCGGTATGTGTATAAAATATCATATTATGGAAACAACAAATCATAATTTGTTCAACAAAATTACTACCTTTTTTGTAAAGACTTTTTTTGCAGGGTTATAAATTCTAGCTGAAAAATGCAAGTGGTTAGGTCCAAAGAAAATGAAAAAGAAAATTCCAATTTCAAATACCTTTTTTGATTTCCTCAAAATGTTAAGATGGTGAGAACTAGGAAAAGAAACATGAAATTTGGCAGCATGGCTGAACTGGTTGTATGAAGTAATAATAGATCCATTTTCTTATTTTCACCAAGTTTTAATTATAGTCATTTAAATAATTCATTTATATTGATAGAGTAAATGGTTTTTAAAACATTTTACCTTTCTCTGTTTGGCAAATTTAAAAAAAAAAATGTTCACATTTCCATTTTGTAGAGTCGATTAATTGTAAACAAAGTCTAAATAAAGTAAATACATGTAGTAACAAATTGCACAGGTGTGCAACCAAATCACATCTATCAATCCTTAACATCTATTTACTGGCAATGTACTGCTACATTCATGCCATGAGAATGAACAACACTCACATTGAATGGGAAATTTTAATCTGATAACAATTAATCAATTTGTGATTGCTTAATAAGATCAACTGAATGACTGATTAATATTAAGCCACTGATGAAGATGTAAGGTGAAACACAAATATTCAAGAGGTAAGGTGAAATAGGGTTGTGTCGCGTCCATGATTATTACACTTATATAGCGACACCAGCGTGCGTGCGTGCGTGCGTGCGTGCGTGAGTGGGCCCAATGACATACCATGCCGCAGTTTAACATGAATACCCCACTCAGACACAGCATACTGACTCTGAGCCGACCAGTCCTTGTTTTAGCCCCTCAATGCCGAGCTCCAGATAGGGAAACAACAAATACTATCTTTTAACGTATTTCGGTATGACGTGTCCGGGGATCAAATCCCGGACCTTCCGCACTCCGGGCAGACGCTCTACCACTAGACCACGGAGTAGGTCCATTACTGAAGAAAGGACAAGAACTGTTAAGCAATTGATGAATCTAAATGTGACAAAACATAGCCTTAAGTTTTCAGATGGATTGACAAAGTAAACAATCTAGGCACACGTTTGTTTTGTTTGTTAACGTTGTACTCACCAATATTGACAGGGCCTGTAAATAATCAGGTTTGGACTAGATAAACCTGTGATTGATATCATGAGCAACTACATATTTGTTTGATGTTTAACGCCGCACTCAGCAATATTCCAGCCATATGACGGCGGCCTGTAAATAATAGTCTGGACCAGACAATCCAGTGATTGACATCATGAACATCGATCCACGCAATTGAGATCGGTGACATGCATCAAACCAAGTCAGCGAGACTGACCACCCGATCCCGTTAGTCGCCTCTTACGACAAGCATAGTCGCCTTTTACGGCAAGCATGGGTTGCTAGCAACTATATAGTCACAATGACATACAACCACCATTGCTTATCTGTCTATTCGATCTACTAAAGGTTGCCTTATATGACAAGTTAGGGACTTAGTTAATCTGGAAACCCCACAAGGTCTGTGTACACATGCACCAACCAGTGTATGCAGATACAACAAGTTACTACTAGCTCTGTATCGTAGGGTCACAGTACGGAAATTATTTTCCATACATTTGAAAAAAGGAATTTCTGCTTGATGTGTTGGGAAAATTCATGCCCATCACTTTTTGTCATGCTCATGAACCAACCCTTGGCAATGTGACATGCCATAAGCTCCCTGTTGCAAAGAATGACGTCATACACATCGTCATAAATTATTCAGAATAACAAGACGACTGGTTATGATGATTTATTTGTTTTATGTTGTGTCAGCAACATTTCAGGTATGTCAAGGTGGCCTGTTGTTAATCAAGGTACAATGTCACCATAGCAACCATGTGACTGAGACTGACCAACTAAGCTTCCATATAATATCAGGTCATAAGACACTGTGTGTGTGTGTGTGTGTGTGTGTGTGTGTGTGTGTGTGTGTGTGTGTGTGTGTGTGTGTGTGTGTGTGTGTGTGTGTGTGTGTGTGTGTGTGTGTGTGTGTGTGACATGCACGCACGCACGACACCACCCCCACTCAGACAAGCATTGGATCCTGGGTACCTATTCTTCCCTGGAATCTCCACAAGGTAATGGGTAAGTGAGTGAGTATGCTTTTATGCTGCTTTTAGCATTAATCCAGCAATATCATGGTGGGGGATGCCCGAAATTAGCTTTATCCCATTTGCTATATCCGGCAGTTCGTTCTAAGCATGTTTGTTATAAACAAAGTTTACTGTAGTTATTGTCAAGAATTTGGTACAATGAATGTTACTGTGGGTCCCTCACGGTACAATACATTTGCTTCCTGTTTACTGGACGCACATTTCTATATCATATAAAACCCTGTGTAGTAACATATGTACAATCAGTTGCCATGCTGTAAAAAAAAACTTTCAAAGATGTAAATGATACAGGGGGAGTGATAGAAAGAAGAAGGGAAGCAGTCTTGTAGGGAAGGTAGATAGAAAAAATAGGGAAAATAAAATAATGGGGGCAAGATGGATATTTATGGAGACAAGGGGGCAATGGAGAAGGAAAGAGAAAATCATAAAAAGATCGAAAAAAGAAATGAGAGGGAAAGAGAGAGAAGGGAGGGGAAGGAAGGGGAAGGGAGAAGGGGAGGGGAAGAAGATATATGGGGGAGGGTTCTGCGAGTGACTGGGGATGCACAACAAGTGTTTCCCTGAGATAGAGCAATAGACTATGCACGATCATCTCCACTGTAACACTAGCTGGCCTGCTGGCATCTACTCCTGTGTTTGCATGCAATCAAATCATATTTTAAGCAAGATGAGATTTGTGCCGGCCCTCCTCCGTCTAGACAGTTCAATAAGAGTCATGTCCATTATCCGTTAGATCTCAGCACATGTAGAACGTTCCACTGCAGACCCTGCACACACAGCAGAATCAGCCAGCAAGCCAGCCACTAAAATATCAATCCTTGAGACTTCAGGGATAGCCTGTTGAACCATTTTGATTAGAAAGAGTTTACAGATAGAAGTCTACACTGGCAACACACAGGCCAAATAACCTACATCTAGATGCATGTAGGTAAAAGTGGACCCTCTCAACTACCTTTCCCCCCTGTGTAAAAGTTGGACCGGTCTGTCTGGCAGGAGCAGACGGAGATTCTAACAAGCTAATTGATTCAACAATCAAGAATTGATCCATCTACTGACCATTTCTTAGACCCTACTTTCACGACCATGGTCAGTCAGCAACCATTCTCACCCCCAACCAGGCCACACCTGATAATTTAGGATGCTAGTGGAAAATAATGCCACATTTGCCCGAAGTGCTTGCTTGGGTCACAATTACGTCACATCTCCGTAGAGTTTTGTCTGAAATCAATGAAATCTCAATGGGCCATGGTGCTCTCGGACTGAAGCCGAGGATAATTCTGCTATCTTCCTGAAATTGATCGGTAACCAAAATGAGCAGGATAGAGTTTACAAAATTCAGGATGGACATCCGTGAACAAATTCATCTGTTCCAAGCTATGACATACTCCTTTCAAAACAGTGAACCAAAACATACACTCGATCTGTTCCAAAGGTGAAATAGTCATCTATTTTTAAATCTGAACACTGTTGATTTCATGTCAACCAACACAAGAGCTGATGGGGTGAAAACACAAAGAATCGACGAAAAGGGGCAAAGAAAAGGACCTGTGAAAGCTGCCGAATCATCACAATTTAAATTATCTGACATCGTTACACAGTGATTGCGTCAATAAATATGGATATTGATTATGTAACAATTATTTAACATGAGGTGCTTCAGTACTAATACAGGTAGAGGGAGTGAGTGGGTGGGTGGGTGAATGGGTGAGTTAGTGAGTGAGTGGGTGGGTGGGTGAGTGAGTGAGTGAGTGAGGGTGGCTGGGCGAGTGAGTGAGTGAGTGAGTGAGAATACAGGTTCACACGGCCTCTACAATATTTCAACATCACTAGGGGCACCAGAAATGGTAAACATCACACCCATGTGGGGATCTGAACATGGACCTTCAGCTTGACAAGCGTACGCTTTAACCACTAGTCTACCCTACCCACGTATGTCCCTCAATTCAAGTTGAGTAAAAGTTTCACTCAAGTGGAAAACTTCAATGATACAGTGATACCTAGCTACAACACTACCTTTGGGGTCCAAATAATTGATGGGCATTATAGACGATCAGCCGTTTAACCAAGGTGGATGACCAACAAAACAGTACGTGCTCTGCCTACCTAACATGATCTATGCCTCACGTTTCAAGGGTTGAAAAAAGATAAGAATAGCTGTTCTTTAGGATTCATAGTAAAAAAAAGATTTATTAAATGTTATGTACAGTGGAAAAAACACATCATATCCCCTCAGTGAATTCAAGTGAATAAACGGGTATAACAAACTTGGTCCCTAAAAATATGAAATTTTATATAAAATATCACCAGACATGATGATTTATCATTTAAATTGTATTTCCTGCTCTCTTAGGCATTGTTTTATATGCAGAGATTAAGATTACCATGTGTATTTTCTTGTAAACTAAGCCAGATATAGCAATCAGCTGTACACAAGTTTTCTCCCTATCTACCGTGATTCCGCTTAAAAACATTTTGATGCAACGGTCAGAAGAAGTATTTGAAATTATTATTTTATCGGGTATAATATATTTCAATATCGTGTTATTTATAGTTGCAACTTTTACCATATCTAAAATCGTAAGAACAATGAGCGTAGCACTTTGGTACAGCTGACTACAATTGCAGGATATCTTTTACGTACGAAACAATTTCACCGAAAGGACTTCTCGCAATACATGTGTTTTGATTGCAAAAACGCTATGTTGACATATAATAGTCAAATTGCCACAAATATGACTTTCAAAGCGCTTAAGTATTCATGATGTATGATTGCATCCTCTATCAACTAAAGTTCGTTTCAAGGAATCAATAACAGTAATCTGACCATGGTTGCTGTAAATAACGGTGAGTTGTGCGATCTTATGATCACTTCACACACGATTTTGCCTAACTTAATGTAAACAATATTGAATGAAATTTTGAATAAAATATATGAAACATATTACAAACAGAAGTCCAGATATACAATGAACACGTTTTTATAACCAGATAGTATAATAAGGGATTAAATTGTGTATTTTCAGTTTTGGATTTGTCGACAGGTATTTCCGGTGTTCCATGCTCGCGGCGATCAGCTGCAAACATATTTTGCGATGGGGTAGAAACATTGTGGCAGTGTAAAACTAGAGTTTATAAATAATGTAAGTAAATTTTGGGATTCATGCGTTACCACGCGCTATAACATAGTTAGCGCAATATTAAAGAGCGCAAAAGCAAGGGAACACTGTATTTCCACTGAATCATTAATAAGAACATTCTACAGGATTTGAAACCGTGGAAGTAGACCCTTATGAACTCAAGACTTCATTTGTTGAAATATACAAGCAGACCAATAGACCAACACTTAGTCTCTGAAAATATGTCATTTTGATAGAATAAGCAACTAACATATATTGAATCGGAGCCCAAGTGAGATGGGATATCCAAAACCTGTGGAAAATCTAGACTTACTTCATTAAAGAATGTAAGGGGAAATAATATGGTTGGGGGACTCTGAGACAGACTACTATACAAAGTGCATACAGCAGTCTCAATACAGCTTGTATGTTCATCAACTAAAGCTATAATGAGTGGAACAGTGAAGAGATGGTTGCTTGTTCACAGATGCGATTACAATAGATTATTGATAGTCACGTAAATGGGCTGTGGTCAGCTGTCTAGACGTACTACTCGTCAGACAACCAATGATAAGAGCAGATCACGCAGGACAGCCAATCCAGGTCACAGACAGATCTCCTGATAGCATGGTGGCCATAAACACGGTCAAGTCAGGATGACTGTGGGCTATGTCAGTCACGGACACTTATTGTCTGTTGTGTATCACCGCACTCTGCAATATTCCACCAATATCAGTCACGGACACTTATTGTCTGTTGTGCATCACCGCACTCAGCAATATTCCACCAATATCAGTCATGGACACTTATTGTCTGTGGTGTATCACCGCACTCAGCAATATTCCACCAATATCAGTTACGGACACTTATTGTCTGTTGTGTATCACTGCACTCAGCAATATTCCACCAATATCAGTCACGGACACTTATTGTCTGTTGTGTATCACCGCACTCAGCAATATTCCACCAATATCAGTCACGGACACTTATTGTCTGTTGTGTATCACTGCACTCAGCAATATTCCACCAATATCAGTCACGGACACTTATTGTCTGTTGCTTATCACTGCACTCAGCAATATTCCACCAATATCAGTTACGGACACTTATTGTCTGTTGTGTATCACCGCACTCTGCAATATTCCACCAATATCAGTCACGGACACTTATTGTCTGTTGTGTATCACCGCACTCAGCAATATTCCACCAATATCAGTCATGGACACTTATTGTCTGTGGTGTATCACCGCACTCAGCAATATTCCACCAATATCAGTTACGGACACTTATTGTCTGTTGTGTATCACTGCACTCAGCAATATTCCACCAATATCAGTCACGGACACTTATTGTCTGTTGTGTATCACCGCACTCAGCAATATTCCACCAATATCAGTCACGGACACTTATTGTCTGTTGTGTATCACTGCACTCAGCAATATTCCACCAATATCAGTCACGGACACTTATTGTCTGTTGCTTATCACTGCACTCAGCAATATTCCACCAATATCAGTTACGGACACTTATTGTCTGTTGTGTATCACCGCACTCAGCAATATTCCACCAATATCAGTCACGGACACTTATTGTCTGTTGTTTATCACCGCAATCAGCAATATTCCACCAATATCAGTCACGGACACTTATTGCCTGTTGTTTATCACCGCAATCAGCAATATTCCACCAATATCAATCACGGACACTTATTGTCTGTTGTTTATCACCGCACTCAGCAATATTCCACCAATATCAATCACGGACACTTATTGTCTGTTGTGTATCACCGCACTCAGCAATATTCCACCAATATCAGTCACGGACACTTATTGTCTGTTGTTTATCACCGCTGTTGTTTGTTAGTCACCTCTTACGACAAGCAAGGGTTGCTGAAGTGTCTTCAGATGTACAAACAAACCCTTAAAGCACAAGGCTAGTCCTGGGCAACAAGTAACTTTAGATATTGGTATCACTTGCATTAGGTCACAATCAGTTTATCAAATTTTTTTTATTAAACAAACAGTTCAAGACATCTGTACATTAATTGTAGAATGCTGTGGTCCTTGTGAAAGAAAAAGGTTTGGTAGGTAATGTTTTCCATCAAGTATAGGAGGGACCACACGCAGCGATTTACTTTGTCTGTAGGCAATGTAATGAGTTGCTTGTTTGTTGTTTAACGTCGGAAATTAAAATATTCCAGTCACATGATGTCAGTCTGTAAATAATCGAGTCAGCACCAGACAAACTAGTGACTGATATCATGAGCTGCATACCACATTTTCTTAAAATTGTTTTCTTGTTAAATTCAGACAGATATTTTAACATTGCATTCAATGCAACAATGTAAAACTAGGCATATAACATCTCTTCCACTGTGTCATAGTGAAATATATACTAAGCCATATCAGTTATAACTCCATTAAGGTGAACTGGGAAATTCTTAATCACTGTTAATTCCAACTGGAGTGTTTTTAATGACAATAGGTGCTGACTTTGGGTGGAATATTGGTCCCTGAGCAGGTCTAGATAAATCTTTGTATGTACAAGACTATTTACTGACTTCACAATATGAAGCAAGAATTGTGTATCATCATACAATGACCTTTACAGTTTTAAATCAGCAACATCAACTTACTCCAAATCCTACCTCAAATTGCCAACCCCCTTCGATGGTACATAACGGGATGGTATTTGGTTAAAACAAATTTAGTTAATTTATCGGAACTTGTGTTTGTTTAGTTCTGACATGCAACTCGATGTTTCCCCAAAATAATTTCAACAAGTACTAAAAGTGAACTTCAGCACTTACAAAATTTTAAAAAAATTCTAATATACGTCATTTCCTCAACAAAATACCTTTGGGAAGATTTTCTTAATAGAATCCCTGCTCTTGGAATGAGACCAAAGGGCTATGGTGTGCATATTCATATATTTGATATTGCAATTTTTTACATTACTTCAACTGAAGGGGTCTGCAATATTATGAAGTACCTACTTACGGTCGTCATTGCCGGTCCATTAAAATCTTCTGACAAGCCTCAGCACTATCAAGGAAAGGTTTTAATCAAATTTTACATTCACAATTACCCATCATAAATCAAATATAAAAAAATCCATTCCATTTCAACATTTCTGTGGATGTTTTGTAGGTGGCTACATTTCAATCCTTTTTCTGATTATTCGGTGAGGGGAACTCAAAAAGATATTACCTAAGGACTCTTGTGCCTCTTACAAAAGAACATAGAAGTTTATGATCAACAGTACCAATATTAGAAAAAATTAAATCACAGCCTGGTTTGTTTGTCCCCCCCCCCCCCCCCTCCCCCCCACACACCCCTGAACCCCCAACCCACTTCCGACCGAAGGTCCATAAAAAAGACACTAAAAAGTTGAGCCTTTTCGAATGAAAAATCAAGTTTGGTATTTTTTTTATATGGCTTCAAATTTGCAAGACATGCTCGAAAAGATGGTTAGGAAAGATAGCAAAAACTACAACTTATGATAGGATGCCCTACTTTGCCCTACGAACTTGATTTGAGGTGAGGTGAAATTTGGTTTATCGTCGCGTCCAAGATTATTGCACTCATATAGCGACATGTATGCACGTGCGTGTGTGTGTGTCTGCTTGCACTAGTCCGGACTGATGCCGATTTATAGTGCTTGCCCACTGAGATACCATGCCGCAGTTTAACATGAATACCCCACTCAGACACAGTATACTGACTCCGAGCCGACCAGTCCTTGTTTTAGCCCCTTAATGCCGAGCGCCAGACAGGGTAACAACAAGTACCATCTTTTGGTATGACGCGGCCAGGGATCGAACCCCGGACCTTCCGCTCTCCGGGCGGACGCTCTACCACTAGACCACGGATACTTGAAAGAAAAATTATGAAAATTATGAAAAATCTGAATGATTTAACATTGACCTAATCATGTTTTTTGCAACTTTGATGCTGTGAAATAATGTGACACATTTTAATTTTGCCAGACACAGTTTCGAAAACCTTAATACCATGATTGTTTCATGCAAATAAGTTAAAAAAACATTCCATAAAACTACAGCATATTCTTGCAAACAGATTGTAAACATGGTTAGTTTCTCGTTGCATACCAAAGAGAACACCAGGGTGTGAATCTATCAATGGCCACCCTTGATAACGTCTCAGCCCAATGTGTTTAAACTGTATATATAGCCCGTTCATCACACACATTGAGGCAGGGGTGGCAATGTCATCCAAGGTGGCACAATTCGCTGTGAGGAGTTGCATCACTTGGGCATGACAGAAACCTATGATTTGGGGTTTGAATCCCAATTTGTCCAATTATGTTGCTAGGTTTGTCAGAACCATACCTGTGCCCATGGGTTTTACCAAAGTGGGCAGATGCTCTACCAATAGAAAACGGAGGTGGTCCCCCAGTACACTAGGTGTATAGGGTTAGAACTAGCTACAAATTTCCCCATTGTTTTAACATTACATTAAGGGCATTTTATCTTTACCCAGGCTACTAAAGGTTTTGAGTTTAGTTTAACCCTTGGTGTACATACCAAGTTATGTCAAAGCCTAGATGGTAACAACCAATCATGGTATAAGCAAATAACACTCAAACAACCCACAAGAATGTGCACTTCACCACTACTGCTGCCGTACCCAATGCCCGGACTCAGTATCAAGCCTACCATTCTCATAATACCAAGCTTGTCTGCAGCTAAAATTAACCAGCACCAACTTTGGCAATAATCATTTCTAAAGACTTCCTTTTAGCCAAACAGTTTAATGTCGGAAATGTTCTGAAGTAATCTCTGACATGTTAGTTCCAGCTCGTAAAAATATCATAAAATACAAGTTGAAAAAAAAATCAAGTTTTACTTTGATGCAGCTGGTGGGGGTTGTAGATGGTACAGCATAATTAGCTGTTATTTCATGTGAACCAAACTATCCCTCGAAGAGTACCCGGACCAGGATGCAACACATGTGACGACAGCTTTCAAGTCTTATTTCATTACCATAGTTGACATATCATTTCCACATTTTATGCCTTTGTGAAGACCAGTTTGAAGCATCAGAAGGTAATGACAACACAAAGAACACCACTTCCCATCACTGCTGGAACTGGAACATTTGGCACTGGAATATCTACCACTGAGAAATAGGGCCGCAACTAATACACAATGAGGCGAATGCGATTCGTATCACGAAAATAGGGTAACGAATATGAATATTAATTCACGAATACAATAAAAAGTCAGCAGTGAATGTATAATTTGTTATAATATATTCAGTGAAACATTAACAACATAAATTATTTGACATGTTTTGTTAATTATTAATACATTATACATTTATATACTGGACTTCAATTCAATTCAAGAATGGATACGGTTTGATTCACCGAATATGCGAGTGAATCGTAACAGGCCTACTGAGAAACAAACTGTTCGTCTTTACCTCCCTCCGTCTTTCTTGCAATATTTTGTGCGTGTGCGTGTGCGTGTGCGTGTGCGTGTGCGTGTGCGTGTGCGAGTGCATCCTTTTCTATGCTATTACCCTTTTCACCGTAATACACAACCTGCTGCCAACTAATTTGACGAGGGGGGAAGCACTTATCAAAAGCTTAAAGGCATAAACAAGCTAATTTTAATTTCTGAGATATAGCAGTATTCAAGAAACTTAGTTCAAACATCGACGAAAGTGAACCTTTTCAATAATGGTTACTGATACGCGTGTGTTACTCCGGAGTCCGCAGGCCAAGCACCAGGTAGGGTATTACAAGTTCCATCTTTTTAATGTCTTTTGGTACGACGTGCCTGGGGATAAAAAAACCCAACCATTCGCTCTCCAGACAGTCACTTTATCGACAAGACCATGGAGGCAGTCTCAACAGAAAGGTTGGTTGGTTGGTTGGTTGGTTTGTTGTTTAATGCCACACTCAGCAATATTCCAGCTATATGACGGCAGTCTGTAAATAATCAAGTCTGGACCAGACAATCCAGTGATTGGGATCAATGACATGCATCAACCAAGTCAGCGAGCCTGACCACCCGATCCTATTAGTCACCTTTTACGACAAGCTTAGTCGCCTTTAATGGCAAGCATGGGTTGCTGAAGACCTATTCTACACTGGAATCTTCACGGGTGCTCAACAGAAAGGAGTGAGTAAGTGAGTGAGTATGGTTTTACGCCGCTTTTAGCAATATTCCAGCAACATCACGACAGGGAGCAACATCACGGCAGGGGACAACAGAAATAGGCTTCACACACTGTACCCATGTCAGGGATCGAACCCGGGTCTTTGGCGTGACGAGCGAGTGCTTTAACCACTTAAGGCTACCCGACCGCCCCTCAACAAAAAGGAAGAAAACTGGTAAAATATTGCATCACAGAGGTGTGAAAACTTAAATTAGATGCTTTTTAATTTGTAATTATCCACCATCTTCAGTGGAACCACTGATGTTTCTATACAACTGACCTCAAAAGTATTTGGCAACTTCAGACAACCATTATTTCTAAGAACTTGCTTTTGACCACTCAGAGTCCATTTCCTATGCATGTCTAGACATTGCAATTAGAGCCTTGTGTGAAATCAAGGCATTGTCTTTATCTAATTAGGGTAGTATTTTATGCTAGTTTGGTAGAGATCATACAATGCTAGATAGCGAAGGAATCAAATATGAATGATCTGATTCAAACTGGCTAGGACTGACTGATTTGGAAAATGACTCCAGTTACCATGGTTACAGTTTAGTCTAATGTCCATGTAATTCCACACATCAAAACTTGATCTATTTGATAATAAACAACTAAAAAAGAAAAATTGGGGACCTAGATAAACAAGAAACAAAGAATTATTTGGCAGACAAAAAAATAATTATTTGTAGTTAAATTTCAACATAGTAACTGGTTTGTATTTGTGGTACAGATTTGATTCACAATCAACGTACAAATCTAGTTTCCATGCATATTCTCTGAGCAGACAGCTGACAGAGGCAGGAACAGTTTCTCAAATAAAAACCAAGTTTATCTGATCTAAGCTTGCCCTCATTTAGAACCACTTTCAACCTCAAAATGTCAATTTTAACGTAATTTTCAAAGAACCATTATAACAGGTATGCTATAAAATCTAAATATATCACCACTTCCTGAACACTTCTGTTCATGCCAATAAAAGCAGTAGGCTCACTTTAAACCATCTTGATTCTATTTAGTTTCACTATTAAATGGCCGGACTTGCACAGCAAAGTCTTGTCTCTAATTTGAAAGAGATACAATGAAGAGGGTGGAGTGAAAATTCTTCTGTCTGATGTTCGTGACCAGGTCTGACATGCACTTTTACACACCATGGTCTGAACTCCCTACTGGTGCATCATCATGACTCGGGCAATATTCCTACTAGAGCATCATGTTTTGAATATTACTACTAGAGCATCATGTTTTAAATATTCCTACTAGAGCATCATGTCTTAAATATTCCTACTAGAGCATCATGTTCTAAATATTCCTACTAGAGCATCATGTCTTAAATATTCCTACTAGAGCATCATGTTTTAAATATTCCTACAAGAGCATCATGTTTTGAATATTCCTACTAGAGCATCATGTTTTTCATTATTCCTACTAGAGCATCATGTTTTAAATATTCCAACCAGAGCATCATGTTTTAAATATTCCTCCTAGAGCATCATGTCTTAAATTTTCCTACTAGAGCATCATGTTTTCTATGTTCCTACTTATGCTTCAGGAGTACAATGTTTCCTAGAAGATGAGAACGCCAGGCAAATATTTTATCCTTACGTTATCTTAGTAAACAGGTTTGCTAAATGAAACTATCATGACAGGATATTCCACCATGCAATAACATTGGTACTTGGGTGCCTCCATATACTCGTAGACTCACCTGAACACAGTGGGAGGCAGGACCAAACACGTCACAGTCATCGCAATCTGTGTCAAACACTTCGAGTCTACAAGTCCAATACTGTCCCGTCACAATTTTCAGCCGATTTTAGGGTAAATATATGGACTTTTTAAGTTCAGAATAAACAAAATTTTACTAGATTTTGGATTCGAAACAGAAGCTAAAGTCACAGACAGTCATTTTAATTTTAATATCTATTTTCCTTGCAAGTCAGAACTCTTTTATAATCAGTGCCCTAAACATATTTCAGTCCCTACATGCTTGGCAAGGCCACATTAAACCATGCCCTGGTACTGGTTTTTGGACAATTTCAATTAAAATTCACTAACCTGTTTTTCACTCTACAAAACCATACTCACTAAAACTCAATCAGAAGACAAAGTATGTCAAGACATGTCTGATAACAGCAAAATCTTTCAAGAAAATATGCGACCAGTTGAGCACAAACCCAATTGATTTCTGCTTCCATTTACTTTGCCATCTGTTGATAGGCATGTCTGAAAAAAATCCGCACACTGAATCTGTACTTCCAACATCTGTACAAGTGTTCATGCCCAGCACGACTCCAACACATGGACCATGCACGTATATTTCCAGTGTATTATTATTGAGAGTATTAAATCACTTCGCAGGAAGGCCTCTACAGTGTCACAATGTTTTCCCTGTTCATATAAGTACATGTTTTTAACGACATACAGAATGTCTTCAAATCCTATTCATATTCAAATCAAAGCTTCTTTTTCTACCTACATTCAACATAATATTCTTTAAAACCTCATCTGGGACAAATTTCCTAGTTTTCAGGAGTAGATATATTTATATTGGACAGATTAATAGTCGTTGGCAAAGAGCCTTCACTGTTTTGATAATGTCAAATTTGTTTTGGAATAGGCTTGACACCAAAAGTAAATAACTTAACAGGAGCCGATTGTATAGTGTTTCAATAAATGAGCTGAACCCAGTGTCTTGAATTATATAACCACAAAACCTAAACCAAATGTAAATCCACATTTATAAACTTAAAATTCAAAACAGTAGATTTATCTTTCTCCCATGACAATGTGCAAACCCTTCGTTTCTTGTTTGTTTGTTTGTTGTTTTTTTAAGCCGCACACAGAAATAATCCAGCTACATGATGGTAGACTGTAAATAATTAACATGTGTCATTGACATTAGGAGCATCGATCTACCCAACTGGGATATGATGACATGCATCAACCAAGTCAGCAAGCCTGACCACCCGATCCCGTTAGTCGCCTCTTACGACAAGCATAGTCGCCTCTTACGACAAGCATAGTCGCCTCTTACGACAAGCATAGTCACCTTTTACGGCAAGCATGGGTTGCTGAAGACCTATTCTACCCCGGGCCTTCATGGATGCAAAATAATTGGTATTAATAAAAGTAATGTTAATGTTTGTTTTCTTCTTATTTTTTACCACAGCCTGCAGTATCTCAGCTCTATATTGTCTTGAACAAAGTCACAGTCTGACCATCTGAAGCTCATTCTGGACAATGAGGTACTGGGAATTTTTGCTGACACTAAACCTTCCCAGGGAAGTATAGGTAATGAGTGATGTTCCAGTTCCTGCCGAAGAAACACAATTTGATCTTCCTACTAGGGTGACAGGGTCAGATGTTCCTACTGGGGTGACAGGGTCAGGTGTTCCTGCTTGGGTGACGGTCAGGTGTTCCTGCTTGGGTGACGGTCAGGTGTTCCTGCTTGGGTGACGGTCAGGTGTTCCTGCTTGGTTGACAGGGTCAGGTGTTCCTGCTTGGGTGACAGGGTCAGATGTTCCTACTGGGGTGACAGGGTCAGGTGTTCTTGCTGGGGTGACAGGGTCAGATGTTCATGCTTGGGTGACAGGGTCAGATGTTCCTGTTGGGGGTGACAGGGTCAGATGTTCCTGTTGGGGGTGACAGGGTCAGATGTTCCTCCTGGGGTAACAGGTTCAGATGTTCCTGCTGGGGTGACAGGGGCAGATGTTCCTACTGGGGTAACAGGGTCAGATGTTCCTACTGGGGTGACAGGGGCAGATGTTCCTACTGGGGTGACAGGGTCAGATGTTCCTGCTGGGGTCTCACCATGATTTTTATACCCACGTATATTAAAATACAACCACCTAGATATAAAACTAACATAAGCTGGTCTGATATTCTATTTTAGTTCAGAAAGGACTGACATGGCCATGCTTACTAAATATATCTGCCATGTTGCTACAATGAATTACACACTTACACTTGAAAAACCGGCTGTTTACAAAGCCAGAATTATCACATACTATATCTATGGAGATACTGAAGAAATGTTACTGCCAAAATTGACAGATACTATATTTTCTATTATGGTTGATTGAATAAAACTCTACATGCTCTAAGCACAACCAACATACTATTTCTGATTTAAGCCATTTAAGTCAAAACATTATTTCAAATATTTCAGGAAATACTAGCAAACATGTACCGTATTTTCTTGAGTATAGCGCGCACACATGTATAACGCGTTTTTAATATTATGCGCAGAAAAAAATTACACCGTACCCCTTCAGCGAATTTCAGTAAACGAAACAGGTGATAAGAAACTCGGTCAATAAAAATTTGAGATACAAAATCATCAAACGTTTTTGTTCTGCTGTTCTCTGCACACGTTTTCTTGGAATCTACCTGTGATTCAGTTAAAACTTACCCAATGATATAACTTATACGGATTTTAATGCAAGGATCCGGGAAAATTGTATTTGAAACTATTTTGTTATCAGGAATAATATCATGTTATTTTAGTTGCAGCTTTAATTAAATATATTTTAAATAATAATAACCCTAAACGTAGCACATTTCGATTGCCGTTTATTTTTTTCCACATGAAACAATTTGACCAGTCACTGTCAAGGCTCCCGCGCTTGTGATCGTGAGAACTACATGTTGACATAGAATTGTCAAACTACAACAAATATACTTTTAACAAGTCAAAGTATGCCATTTATGATATATGTATCCATTCTCTGTGAACTTAAGTTTGTTTCAAGGCATCAATAGTGGTAATCTGACTGTGGTTGCTATTAATAACGGCGAGTTGTGTGATCTTTCGATTAATCAAAATTAATCAAAACAATATTAAAAGGAATTTTGAATAAAAATTAATGAAATAATTTACATACATAAGTCCAGATACACACTGAACACTTTTTATAGCCAGACAGTGTAATTACATGATTAATTTGCATACTTCAGTACGGATTTGTTGACGAGTATTTCCGATGTTACATGCTCATGGTAATGTCTTGGCGTTAGGGGAAAAACCCCGTTAAAACTCATTATGGCATGTTTAATGCGCACCCCCTTCTACACAGCTGTGTTTTTTTGGGGAAAAGTGTGCACTATGCTCAAGAAAATAAGGTATTCATTTCCCTTTCCTCAATAAAATATTTCCATGATAAATATAATACTACCCTAAATACTGTAAGACAATTTTATCCGGCAAATAAATACTTGCAGCGGAGAGATACCAGCCCTGAAAATATACAGCAATCCCCAAATCTATTTTCTGATTGTCTATAAAAAGTGGTCCAGACAGTAGCCAAAAAACACATGATTAAAAATTTCTTCTTCTTCGGTTACAAGCAAATCAATAAATACTGAGGAGAATGACCAGCTGTAAGCAGCTTCCTGGAGCAGACGAAGCCGCACTCTGGCCTACCAGGTTAGCCCAGGCCAAGCACTGGCCAATCAGCGACCTCTGGACAAGGTCAAAGCCCAGCTCCCAGACGATTGACCTGCCCTACCACTGGGTCAGGCTGACCTACAAGCCTCCAGACTCAGTGTAGCTGAAAACCACTGGAGCGTATGTATGGGGGGGCGAGTCAGAGCACGATTGACCCTTGCCAAATGCACATTAGCTATTTCTGACAGTACAATAGCAAGCTATGTGAAACGTTACCTCGTATTGTTATCTGATTTACGTGAAAGGAAATGGTCTACACACACACCAATCTGGCCGTTGAATCTGCATTTGGTTCAGTCGGAAGGTTGACTTTTTCTGTACAGTAAAGTCAGACAGAGTACAGGGACCTCATACAAACCTACCTCGGCCTACCGAGAGCTGTGCCGCAAATTCCAGATACAAGCAGTCTTAGCAGGGAGATTTGAATCTGTGCAACAAGCCAGTCAAATCAAGTACCTGTTCACACTGACCCTTACACTGAGGCAATTTCCTCAAGTTCAGCTGACAAACTCGACTGATCACAACACACAAACAAACTATAATAGCTTTACACCAGTATTTGAAATCTATACATAACACACAGAATGATTTACTCACGACTGATCCAAGTAGGGAAAAACACTTGGCATATTGTCAATGTGGTACCACCAACCTATATTAAAGTTATACCAGATACAATATTAATTTGTACAATACTAGCAGGCTGCTGCAGCATTGGATTTCGAACTAGTGTGATTTATAAATTGAATCGTGATAGATTATAATACACATTTTTAAAAGGGTTGTAAAACCTATTAAATTGTGCAGCTAAAATTGCCATATAATTAAAAATAGGCCTGACTTCATAATACCACCAAAGAATTTATTTTTACAGTTGCTATAGATCAGAATTTCAAATATATTATTTTACACACAGCCCAAACAAGAAAATGTACATAGAATGACATATCTTGTTTAAGCCCTTCTCACAGTATTATAACTGTGATACAAGGTTGGGAAACAAACCTGAGATTTCTGCATGACAAGTTAACATTATCATCCACCTTGGACTAGCTCACCTCAAACATCTTAAAATGGACCATAAGTGGACTAAACTAACATTATAATAGTACCTACAGGTATTGTTTCCTGTCAAACCCTGTCTGCCACTGAATTGTTTGGATTAATCTCATCGGTACACATTGTATTAAGCTTAAAAAAAATAACTGTACTCATCTCAAGCATTAAACACATCATGAAATCTTAAACATTATAAACAAAGATCAAGAAAGGTTCTTCTATGCAGTGAAAAGACAAATTGATGACCGGGACCCAATTTAACATTATTTTTTAACCAATCATAATCATGACATAGTCAAATCCATGTTACAATTAAATCTAAAATATGTGATATCAAATCTGTTCAAATAGTGTCTGCAAATGACTGTCTAATAATAACAATGTCACGCGTCATTAATAATATTAATAATAGAAAATACAAATATAAAAAGTCAGACGTTGTAACAGACGTCTGGAGTAATATCAGATAAAAGATAACAGCCACTCCTGTGTCTACCAGGGATACAGATTGTCCATTCAACACATTTGTTCCCAACACTCAACACAAGAAAACACGACAAATATTCCCAACCATTCCCAACCCACAAGCCTAATCTGCATTCTGTTTGAAAAATTCTAATTCAAGTGCTACACCAGACATTACGCAACTGTCTACAAGTGTCGTGAAGTTATTTTTAAATATCAAATTCCACACATCACGTCAACAACACGTAACTGTAGGGAGCTTAAGCACACACCTACAATGTGGATTCATAGGTAAAGTACACAGCACTGCCCCGAGTCTTAATAAATACAATAAACACAAAGTACACAGACATGCCCTCGAACCAACAAAAGGTGAATGTGAAGGTCGTTGATACACCTGTCTATAATTTCAGCCTTATTCATCCATTGGTGGGAAAAAAAAGCGTTGCCGTTCAGAAGAAAACAGGTTAAAATAAACGCAATTGTTCGGCTTGTTTTGGTCTGAATGGCTTGCTAAATTAGTGATTATTTACATCCACTGTTACGAGCAGGGAATGAATAAGTACTTCCAAGCAGAGAGCAGTTCATGTAACAATCATGTAAAACAGTGCACTATTATCAATTGTTTGGCAAAGTCTAAAACATTTCAAACAGCAGGCTATTCGCATCATTTGAAGGACAAGCAAAAAACATTGAGATTTAAAAAAAATATTTTGGTTCATTTGGTTTTTTTCCTTTTTTCTTGTTTAACACTTTGCTCAGCAATATTCCTGCTGTATGAGGCAGTCTATAAATAATCCGACCAGACGAACAAGTGATGGATGTTATGAGCACTGATCCACACACTGTCAGGGTACAAAGGCCCCACCCCCATGCCACTTCTGTACCACCAAAACATGCAGCATGGACAGGATGAATCAATTACCCTTACTCCTGTTGTTTTTGGAACATGGCATCCAATAAATGAATAGTCATTCCTTGGAGAGACAAACCTGTGACTGATATTATGAGAAATATCTATGGCTCCAGGTTTATATCTCTATGTACATTCTGGGTGAGAAAAGGTTCCCGTTATCAATTGCTGTCTCAACATGAAGATCCTGGATAAAAATAGGTCCCCAGTACGCACGCCATGCTTGTTTTCCCATGGAGATCCTGGATAAAAATAGGTCCCCAGTACGCCATGCTTATCCCAATGAAGTGAGTGAGTATGGTTTTACGCCGCTTTTAGCAATATTCCAGCAATATCACGGCAGGGGACACCAGAAATAGGCTTCACACACTGTACCCATGTCGGGAATCGAACTCAGGTCTTCGGCGTGACGAGTGAACGCTTTAACCACTAGGCTACCCGACCACCCCTCTCCCAAAGAAGAGCTCGGGTAGGAATAGGTCGCCAGTACGCCATGCTTGTCGTATGAGCTGACTAATGATGATCAAGTGATTTGGCCGATTGCATGTCAGAAATCTCCAATGGCATGGATGTTTGCTCACTCTTTCAGCAAATGGTTCGTCTGGTCCAGACTTGACTTGACACAGAGTCGTAATAAACCGCGATAGTTTATCCTATTTACATGCCCAAAAAGGGAACACATGTAAGATCGCCCAACCACAACCCCTGAAATCATACTTGTCCTTGAGTTACTTGAGTTACTGAGCTCCAGAGGGAAGACCAGTCTCGGTTATATCCAAAGCAATGTATGCTGGTCAAAAGATGCGAGACACGTGAAGATTCCGGGGTAGAATAGGTCTTCAGCCACCCATGCTTGCCGTAAAACACGACTATGCTTGTCATAAAAGGCGACTAACGGGATCGGGTGGTCAGGCTCGCTGACTTGATTGATGCATGTCATCGTACCTCAACTGCATTGAACATTGCTTATGATACCAATCACTGGAAGGCTAGTCCAGACTCGATCATTTACAGGCAGTGATGGCTGGAATATTGCCGAATGTGTTATTAACACACATGACTCAGGGAAGTGATGGAAATGAATCTACCCCTGGTACTACTGACTGCAGTGTTTGGATTATTCACTCAGTCACTCACAAACCATACACCCACATCTTCCATCCCTTCCACCAGGGTCAGCCCACCACATACACATAAACAAGAGCACCCTTCAGTCTGGTATTCTGATACCAGAGTACTACCTATGTTTCCGCTTCATCTAAACTATAGGGGATGCCATGGTAATGCTCCTTAAATTATGGGCACTTTTAGGTCCGCCATACATCCAACAAGATCACGAGATAAGCAGAAGCTGAAATCTTGTCAGTGTATGTAAACTTCAACATCACAAGGCTGTTCTGCAAGGCTGCTACACGAGCTAGATCTACAAGCATTAAATTGCCTTTTTTACATGTTGATGAAAAAAAACCTGCTCCTGTTTTCCATAAATACAATCCCATCTTCACTTGTTCCAGATAAACCTGCTGGGGAGACTCAGTATACTAGCGTCCTGAAGGGCTCAAGTCATTTGGGGCAATGGACTTGCATTACAGGATCTAGTGAGTGAGTGAGTGAGTTGGGTTTAATGCAGCTTTGAACAGTACTCCAGTTGTATCACGGAACGTCAGCTTTATATGGGAGGAAAGCAGGCCTCAGACGCTTACCACATTGGTGACACCCAGAAGCACGGGTCAAATGCACCCTTCAAATGCATGCAGCTTGTTTTATTTATAATAAGTCAGGGATGCAGAAATGCACCCTTCAAAGGCATGTACCCTGTTTTATTGACAGGGAAGTGGAAATGCACCCTTCAAAGGCATGTACCCTGTTTTATTGACAGGGAAGTGGAAATGCACCCTTCAAAGGGATGTACCCTGTTTTATTGACAGGAAAGAGGAAATGCACCCTTCAAAGGCATGTACCCTGTTTTATTGACAGGGAAGTGGAAATGCACCCTTCAAAGCCACACACCCTGTTTTATTGTCTGGGAAGTGGAAATGCACCCTTCAAAGCCACGCACCCTGTTTTATTGTCTGGGAAGTGGAAATGCACCCTTCAAAGCCACGCACCCTGTTTTATTGTCTGGGAAGTGGAAATGCACCATTCAAAGCCACACACCCTGTTTTATTGTCTGGAAAGTGGAAATGCACCCTTCAAAGCCAAGCACCCTGTTTGATCGTCTGGGAAGTGGAAATGCACCCTTCAAAGCCACACACCCTGTTTTATCGTCTTGGAAGTGGAAATGCACCATTCAAAGCCACGCACCCTGTTTTATTGTCTGGGAAGTGGAAATGCACCATTCAAAGCCACGCACCCTGTTTTATCGTCTGGGAAGTGGAAATGCACCCTTCAAAGCCACACACCCTGTTTTATCGTCTGGGAAGTGGAAATGCACCCTTCAAAGCCACGCACCCTTTTTTATCGTCTGGGAAGTGGAAATGCACCATTCAAAGCCACACACCCTGTTTTATCGTCTGGGAAGTGGAAATGCACCCTTCAAAGCCACACACCCTGTTTTATCGTCTGGGAAGTGGAAGTGCACCCTTCAAAGCCACACACCCTGTTTTATCGTCTGGGAAGTGGATATGCACCCTTCAATGCCACACACCCTGTGTTATTGTCTGGGAAGTGGAAATGCACCCTTCAATGCCACACACCCTGTTTTATTGTCTGGGAAGTGGAAGTGCACCCTTCAAAGCCACGCACCCTGTTTTATCGTCTGGGAAGTGGAAATGCACCCTTCAAAGCCACACACCCCTTTTTTATTGTCTGGGAAGTGGAAATGCACCCTTCAAAGCCACACACCCAGTCTTATTGTCAGGTAAGTGCAAATGCACCCTACAAGAGACGGTATGTCCCTTGCAATGCAGCAGCTGCACACTGACAGTGCAGCAAGACATGGGTGGGTGTGACACGGATGTGAACTAATTACAGGCTATCTCACCCAGTCCGGTGGAAGTGCACCCTCGAGAAACCAGACATGTTCAGAGCAGTTCCGTCTACTGGGCAGACAGACAGACTGCAGTGTATGACCAACAATCAGCGCACAGCAATCTGTCACAACAATCACAACTGAAACCTTATCTGACAAAGTAACACAAACATTTCTGTACTTTCTATACAACATGGCCACTGAAGTCTGAACAGTTTGAAAACCATCTCCATTGAAAACCAATGACAGAAATGAGTTACACAACATACAGAAACTACAATAAGCTATTCACTGAGCAGCCTCACAGAGTGGAAGGAAGCTCTACAAAGGCAGGGGAGGGAAACAAGGATGGTCAATGTGCAAATATTGTTTAAGGGTGTAACCAGTACATTTTGTCAAACATTACATGTTCATATGTCTTTGCAAGTCCACTGTTCAAAATATTCCTATCAAATGCTCGGAGTGTTACAATATATCAAACTATCGATGCATTGCAATAGTTTGCACTACATTTGTACTACATTTGTACTATATTGATAGGAAATAGTATGCGTAACAATTGATAGTTTCAATAGTTGCCATCAGTTATAAATATAACAAAATATCTGCAAGAAAACTTAAGTTTTTACAGTCAAATTTCAAACATGTTATGTGTTGATACAATCGTAAAAGTGAAAATAGCCCCAATAGTCATTCCTACTGCAAGGTGTGAGTGAGTGAGTGAGTGAGTGAGTGAGTGAGTGAGTATGTTTTAACGCCCCTTTAAGCAATATTCCAGGAATATCATGGCGGGGTACATCAGAAATGGGCTTCATACATTGTACCCATGTGAGGAGGGGAGGTGAAATGGGGTTTAAAGTCGCGTCTTATATAGCGTGCGTGCTTGTACAAGTCTGGACTGATTCATAGTGCTAGCCCACTGAGATACCATGCTGCAGTTTCAACCGGTCCTTGTTTTAGCCCCTTAATGATGAGTGCCAGGCAGGGTAACAACAAGTATAATGTTTTTCGGTATGACGCAGGCGGGGATCAAACCCTTCACCTTCCGCTCTCCGGGCAGACGGAGGTGGTCGAGTACCCATGTTGGGAATCAAATTCAGGACTTCAGCGTGATAAGTGAACGCTTTATCCACTTGGCTACCCCACCGCCCAAGCAAGGTAAGACAAGTCACCAATAACCAGGAATTCAAAATGGTATGGCTGTTTGGATCATTAAAACTAATCAAAATTGAAGATGGCTACATACAACTGACATAACTATTCTGATCAGAAAGAGTGTCTGCGTTTCATTTTCTTTGAATAGTCATACTCAGTGATCTTGGATGATTGCATGTCATCATACCCTGACAGCGTGGATTATTGCTCACAATATCGATCACTGGATTGTCTTGTCCAGAATCAATTTTTTACAGGCTGACATCATGTAGCATGATTCTATTGCCGGGTGAAGCATCAAATAAAAAAAAATTAAAATCCCAATGTGGCATGTGAGACATGCATCCCAACCATCATGTCTCCAATAAATATCAATAGTTATCACAAAACTGTCACTACATATTGCCATAACACAATACAACAAGGCAATATTCATCCATGCCATAATTACAGTTTTTGTTTGTTGTTTAACGCTGCACTCAGCACTTGTTTAACGGCGCACTGTCCAGCTATATGACAGCAGTCTGTAAATAATCGATCCAGGCAATTGGGATATGATGACATTCATCAACCAAGTCAGAGTCCTTGAACCCCCTATCCAGTTAGTCGCATCTTTGGACAAGCATAGTTGCCTTTTACGGCAAGCACCAGTTGCTGAAGACCTATTGTGTACCCGGATCTTCACAGGTCACCATAATTACATGTTTATGTCACACAAACACAAACAGAATCCTTCAAAACTGACTTTTCAATTGTTCCCAAGGGAATATCACCATCAGCTTTCCTGGGCATATTGATGTAAATGTGTAAACGGGAACAAATTCTTGTCATAGTTGGAATCGACAGACTTAACTAATATACGATGCATAATGTTTGAAAATCTGAACCCATGTCAACTAATCTACAAGTACAAGTGAAATGAGTGCCAAATGTGATGCTGAACTATCCTAGCAAGTCTTTGATGTAATCATTCTGGGTGAGATGATGCTGTACCAACTTCCTTCTAAACAGCACCTATTTTTAATTTTGGGCAAATTCTTGTTCAAATGGTTTGGACGGAAAAAAAGAGCCTACATATGTTTTCAAATAATTTGGTCATGATGAAGGAAAGGTTTTGTTTGCTTGTTTGGTTGCTTGTTTGTTTGTTTGTTGCTTAATGCCGCAGATTCAGCAATATTCCAGTTAAACAATGGCAGATGTTGAGGAAAGGAACTTTTTTACAGGAAGGTGTATGTTAAGTTTTCACCAAAAAAATCTCGTGGTTTTGGTTTGTGGACATGGTGAAAGGGATGAATACACATACTGGCATATAAACTACTCAACACTAGATGAGGATACTGAGATATTTCATAATGTTAAATTTAAATCAGCAGTGGAATGTTAAATAAATTACATATTTTTTTAAATGGTGCTAATAACGAGGCAGTTCAAAGGCAATATTGAATGTAATTTGTGACAACTGCAGGGATTGGACGCTCAGAATATCCCAATCAAAATTTGAGTAGTATATATATATATATATATATATTGGATACATGATATGATTTTATTTTAAAATTACTTTACCATCTATGTTGTCGGAAGTAAATAACTTTACTTACATTCTAAAGACACAAGAGTGACAAATACGACTTTTTACACTAACATGAAATCTACCTTCTTTTTATAGTATCAGATATGCAAGTCTCCATGAAATATTGGTGGTCTGGTAACTTGGGGAACAATGTCCAAAACAACAATTCTTATTCTCCACTACAGACATGACAAGATGCAAGGCTTGGCATCTCCGAGTCTCTTGCTTCTACCTTGATGGCACAGCCTTGCCAGTAACCAAGAACATCACACACAGCATGAGGCCCACACTAAACAAGCTTGAAACAGTCAAGGTAAAATTCTCAAGATATGAAAGAAACGCTGGACTTGATTCAAGAAACAAATCTTGATAATTTCTGAGCTGGCAGCTTCGTTGCAGAGGTACGGAACCAGAAACGGACAAGGGGGCTTCCTACTGGGGGCTTCGGAACTACAGCACAAGCGTGAGATACGACTGCATACACTGCCAAAATCATGCCTATTGAATTTAACCAGGTCTCTCATTCAGTCAGTGGCATCTCAGATCCTTCTTCTGGGGAAACTTGTCATAGAGTATGGCATAAAAATAAACCTTGCTTGGAAGGATTTTCAAATTTCCATCAGCTATTTGTATCGCTGGTATGTATGGTATGCTTGCGAGTTTCCTGCAACAGGCCTGCCTGGGTAGCAGAAGCCAGGGGGCTCTTATAACTACACACTAACTGAGAGTGTTTTTATGTCTGCACTTTTTCCACCATCTCCTACTGTGCCCGATAAAACGTTCCGCAGATCTCATGGTAATATTCCCCCACAAGCCGGCCGGCTGCAGCCACGTGGAACACGTTTAGGACCATATTAATTGCCTTTCATTTTTTTTCATCTTTTCATACCAACTACAAAGGAACAATTTCATTTATTTTGTTCACAAATGACAAACAGGGAATCCTGAGACTCTGACTGTTATTGAAATTGGAATATTTTTTTTAACCAAATATGAGGAAAGAAGATCCAGAGATCAATGTAGTAACCTAAGAAATGGCTGAAGGAAAAAACAAAATCAAGCGCGAAATTATAGCCTTTGATGCACTGGTGACTATGAACATGGCACAAATACAGGAGCAAGCAAACCATTCATTTGGACTCATTTTTTATGGATAGATCAATGTTAAATATAAAATACAGATTCCAACGCCTACCTTTTTTTTCATTTATATATCAAGAAATATCCCTCTCATCAACTTGAACATGATAAAAAAACAAATGCTGAATATTTTTATACTATGTGTTTATACTGTGTGTTTATACTGTGTTTTTATACTGTGTGTTAATACTATGTGTTAATACTATGTGTTTATACTGTGTGTTTATACTATGTGTTTATACTGTGTGTTAATACTGTGTGTTTATACTATGTGTGTTGATACTGTGTGTTAATACTATGTTTTTATACTATGTGTTTATACTATGTGTTTATACTATGTGTTTATACTGTGTGTTAATACTGTGTGTTTATACTATGTGTGTTGATACTGTGTGTCTGTGCTTTGGAATATGTGTATGTGATAAAAAAAAGAGCAACACTGATGATGTGTGATATGTCTATTTTCATATTAAATTAAGATACTGGTGACACTAATCCAAGATGACATAAAAGTGAGCTTCATGCAAAGACTAAGCGAGGACAAGACTCAGTGATGAGAAAATAATTGCACCGATTTGTAGAAAGATTTGTATAGATTGAATGAAGTGCATAAATCAGCAAGGTCATGACTACAGACACCTGATTGTCATGGAAGTTTGTACATCACTTTACATAACTTCACATCACTGAAGATCACTGTACATCATTGTACATCACTGTATATTGCTGAATATCACTGAACATCACTGAACATCACTGAACATCACTGTACATCACTGTACATCACTGTACATCATTGTACATCACTGTACATCATTGTACATCACTGTATATTGCTGAATATCACTGAACATCACTGTACATCATTGTACATCACTGTACATCATTGTACATCACTGTACATCATTGTACATCATTGTACATCACTGTACATCATTGTACATCATTGTACATCACTGTACATCACTGAACTTCATTGTACATCACTGAACACTGTACATCATTGTAGTGTACATTACTGTACATCATTGTAGTGTACATTACTGTACATCATTGTAGTGTACATTACTGTACATCACTGTACATTATTGTACATTACTGAATATCACTGTACATCATTGTACATTACTGTACATCACTGTACATCACTGAACATCACTGAACATCACTGTACATCACTGTACATCATTGTACATCACTGTACATCATTGTACATCACTGTACATCATTGTACATCATTGTACATCACTGTACATCACTTTACACCACTGTACATCACTGAACATCACTGTACATCATTGTACATCACTGAACATCACTGTACATCACTGTACATCATTTGCACATCAATCTGTTCTGGAGTTGTGCAAAAACTCTTCAGACAACAATATAGGCCAAAGACTTCGTGTCCATAAGGTCGAACAGGTCTTTAAGAATATTGTTCACAGAAGTTGGTCATAGCATATGGACTATAATTACGTGATCTCACAAGACTGAAAGACATTTTACTCGACACTGGCTACAGTGGCTAAAATCACAGACTGAGACAATGTGCATACCCATGTGAACATAACCAAATTAGCAAACTGTTTGTCCCCCAGACATGTGTAATTTAAGAACTGAGCAAAGCTTTCAGCAATTAATATGAAAGTTAACAGATGTGTTTAAATGAATTAGTCGACTTACTTCCTTTCAACAATTGCATGTCTTGGGCTTACGACAACTCCAGATGCATTGCCATGGATGAAATGCATCAAAATGGCTGTTTCTAGGGGTTGTCATGAAGCAGGTTTTTTATACTTTGACCTAAGATATTTTTTATAGGACATGTAGATAAAATCATTACAAAAATACGTCAAAAAACTTAATCTGGGTCACAGACCTGCTCATACTGAGATTATCATTTGAAGCTAAACATTCTCTTTTTTTCCCACTAGTTTTAGCCGAAACTCATGTATTTGATCATGTCAGAAGTTGAAAACATCAAAGTGTAAGAAAGAGTGTTTACTTGTTAGCCATTTTTACTCATATGATAATTTTCATACACATTATTTCAAAAAAGTTCTTGCAACTATAAAATTTGATATGACCAACATGTCCAGTGAGCCTTACCCTACTTTTCCTTTCTCCCAATATCCAATGCTGACCTGTTCCAGCGTTTCTTTTACATATTTCTTTTTTTAAATATTTTTAGGCAAAACGTGTTTTATGAATTGGAAAATCACACCACCTGTGCTAATTTGTGAAAAAAAGGGAAAAAAAAAAATGAATGTGGTTTTTGTAGCAGATGCAAAGATATGGGTAGGTAGGTGAATTTCTTTCTTCCTTATTAGAATTTTAATGAGTTTCCTTGATGACTGATAGATGGTTTCCATGGTTTCAGATGGGTTCGATGAATAGCATGCATCTAGGAAACTGACTGATTTTCATAAGACATTTACTGAAGGTATTTTGCAATTTTGGTAACAATACAGGATAATGTAAAATGTTAATATCACTGGTCCAAGGGAGCATCCATTTGATTTCTCTGGGTGGGTGGGTGGGTGGGAAGATTTTTAATAAAGAATAGTAAAAAAGAAGAGTATGTTGGCACTGGTGAACAAAAATTAACCTTTTTTTATTTAAAAAATTTCAAGTTTAGTGTAACTGTTTAACTGTATTTTCTTCAAATCAAATTATCAATAAAATTAAGTATAACCGATAGTGAGTGAGTTGTATTATTTGGAAAATACCAAACATAAAAAGATTTGTTAATAGAGAAAACAAATAGATTGTTTTCTTGTACTCAGTAAACAAACAGTTTGATGGATATAACTAGTGAAAAAAGAATTGTTCATGAAAAAAATACCCCAGTCCTCCCCTGCCCATGCCTACAAATCAAATGGATGCTCCCTTAGTCTCGCAAACTCACTGCAGATGTGATGAAAGTTTGTGAAATTTGTAAGGCTATTCTTACACAAAGTAATGCACGGTTCAGATGATGATGAGAACAAAGACTGATAATCCCCAGGGTGTAAAAGGGTTAATCCCCTAATATAGCTGGGAGTCTTCCATTACTTACAATGATATCTTCTAGAGCATATCTCAATAAATTCCTCCCCAACAGGATCAACATCTGAATATCCTACTTTTTCAAGAAGCCAATCCTGTGAGTCTAGTGACCCAGCTATTTCTGGCATGACCAGACAGATTGCTGAGAACATGGCAGTCTGCTGCTGACCACAAGAATGTATTATTGACCGCATGAGCCCCGCCGCCTGCGTCAGCCCCGCCTGCATCAGCCCCACCGTGTCCACGAACTGCATCAACCTGCAGCAACTGCACCCTTGACTAGGGGTTGGGGTGAGGTGGGTGGGAGGCATGCTGAGGTCTAGACCTACAGTGTGGAGTGGTGCGGCTGTGGTGGTGTGGGGGTCAGGTGGTGGTGTGGGGGTCAGGTGATGGGTGGAGGTGAGGCTGCAAGAGGGGTTGAGGTGGTGGGTGGGGGTGTTGGTGAGGCTGCAAGTGGGGGTGAGGCTGCAAGTGGGGGTGAGGTGGTGGGTGGGGGTGTAGTGGTGGGTGGGGGTGTAGTGGTGGGTGGGCATAGTAAGGTTGGTTGGTTTGTTGTTTAACGCCGCACTCAGCAATATTCTAGCTATGTGGCGGCGGTCGGTAAATAATCGGGTCTGGACCAGACAATCTAGTGATTGATATCATGAGCATCGATCAACGCAATTGGGATCAATGACATGCATCAACCAAGTCAGCGTGCCTGACCAAAAAAAGTCATATCCAAATTTGAGAAAAGCAAACTAGCCACAGAGTGAGTGAGTGAGTGAGTGAGTGAGTGAGTGAGTGAGTGAGTGAGTTGGGTTTAACGCCGCTTTTAACACTATTCTAGTTATATCAAGGCGTGTCAACTTAATGTTGGAGGAAAGCCTGAAGTGATGGCATGTGTATGGTGCTGACAAACCTAGAAACATAATCGGGCAAACCGGGATTCGAACCCACAATCATAGGTTTCTGGCGTGTCCAAGGGACACAACTCTGCACAGCGAATCGCGGCGCTTAAGATGACTGGGCCACCCAAGCCCCCAACCAGCCACAGAGGAGCCTGCTAGAAACTGGTCTAAGTCAGGAACTACCTGTATCTACGTTATCTCCCAGTGCTGGAGGCAAACTTGAAGCAAGTTCCAAGTGATTTCTCCTTCACCACACACTGCAGACCAAGCGCCATGACAACAGCAATTACAGGTCTAAATCAGAGGGGTGTGTTTTGAGCCTGTTCAGTATAGCTACACTATGAAATCAGAAAAAATTAATCATTGCAAGCGAAGGGTAATGCAATTTGCAGATTATAAATCACCTTACATGTGTAGGTGATATGAATTCTCACAGGGCTATCTAATCACACAGAGAAATATAGTGTGATACTTTGAGAACAAGGGATGGGAAAAACTTGATTAAACCTCCCACATGTGATACAGAAGTCAGTAATTCATTCGCCGGTCACAGTAGGTGTACATCATATACTGTCCTCAGTCTCTCGTCACTTTTTAATCATTCCAAGGTTATTTTATCAACGTGTATATACGAACGGCTGTCAAAAATATTGAAGTGACACTTATACAAGTTGCAAACATTTGGAAATGTGGCACTTCTACATATATGCCGTATGTCTTCCCTTGCACTTTCCTGGGGCTCCATTGCAAGGATTTCTGACGTGTGGACAGACCACAAAGAAACACAAAAACGTTTTTACGCCGCTCCTTGTTTTACCAAGAGTGACTAAGTATGGTTTTACATCGCTTTTAGCAATATTCCATCAATATCATGGCAGGGGACACCAGGAATGGGCTTCACACATTGTACCCATGTTGGGAATCGAACCCGGGTCTTCGGCGTGACGGGCGAACGCTTAAACTACTAATCTACCCGACCACCCCTGTTTTACCAAGAGTGACAGAGTATGGTTTTACATCGCTTTTAGCAAAATTCAAGCCATATCATGGCAGGGGACACAAGGAATGGGCTTCACAGGAATCGAACCCAGGCATGACGGGCGAACGCTTAAACTACTTGGCTAACCCACCACCCCTTGTTTACTAAGATAGGCTTCAGGTCCTCGGGTCCTTCTTTTCGCATATTGACCTCGTCAAGAGTAATTATTTGTATAGAATACGAACTCTGGAACTCTTTTTCCATGAGCGACCTCGGGGATAACTGAAGCTGAAACGATGACTTGGTGCATTGAGATATCCAACTCTACAATATGATACCTGATACCCTTCATCATGTATCTGTACCACAAATACCACAAATGTTCACAAAAATTATAATTACCAACTATCAGATGTTGACAAACTGGTTTTGGAATCTTCAAGTTGCTCCGTGAAGCTGTAGTGTCAGTGAAGACAGCTGACACGTGGATTCAAACTCTTTATTCTTACAATGCGACATATTGGTACAGACATTTAGAGTTCATATTAACATAAGTCTACTTTCTGCAATATTCCACCTTATCGCATTGAAAAACATATTGCGCTACATATTGCTTTCATGTCCATACACCGATACCCAAACATAGTCTTGACTTCAGGTGGGGTGGAATGTGCAGGCGCTCTCTTGAGGCGGTCTCTTGACTTAAGGAACTACTTACTGAAAAATAATGTTGATGACCCTAACAAAAAACATCTTACTGTAAATAATAACAGAACCAGAGACAAAATGTCTCCTAATACCTCAAATCCTAAATTTATAATAACAAATCATTCAGAAGAGTCCATGTACCTCACAAGATAACAATGTTTCCACAGACCTGCCCAACATCAAAACATGTTGTTAGGTAAATACTTTCGACACTTTGAAAAAATCCATGGCAGCCATTAGACATTCCCATTTTTTCCTGTTTCATGAAAAGGACTGAGTTATGCCTTGAGCAAATTCTCTGTAAACAGAACCACTTATGATTATCCGTAAACCTCTTCCAATTACATATGAGGACCCGGTCTGACGCAAACTCCAAAATAAACACAGTTTTGAAATATGCTGTAAGACCTATTATTGACCGAACTGGTTACCTCGATGGTCCTAGGTTCCTGATGAATATCATGGCACAGCACCCACAACCTGCGGAAGAGTTCCCTCATCAACAAACTCTTTTCGTTTACTTCTTCATCGGTCTAGACAAGCAGACAGAGAGTGCCCATAATGAATTGTTAAGTACCCCTGTTCTATTACTATGTATCGTGTGCTGAATTCAGTAGCTCATCAGAGGCAACCTCGGAACTGTCTAGGCCTCGGCCCTTACCGTGTCTCTTACAAGGACAGTCTGGCACAAGCCATAAACAATTGTCCTCCACCAGAGTCATTATCAACCTCCTGCATATACATCAACAAATAACATTTATCTTGAATTTACAAGTAATTTTCACATCGATCAGAAGGAAATGAGATTTTGGTCCTTCCCCATTGGGATTTCATGGGATTCAAAAAATGTTTTACCGCCTAAACGTTATCCTGATGTTCCAAATAACTGGATAAAACGATTTAACAAACAACTGGCATCATAATAAAGAAATGTACAGCTTTATGGACAACAACTTCTGTTCTCAACTGGAAAACGGTATGTTTATGTTATCCACAAATTGCCTTGAAATTGGACATTTTCCTTTCTACTCTCCAATCAAACAACTGGTATTATAATTGAACATCAAATTAGTTTCATAACGTTCAATGCAAATTACATATTACAGGGTTTTGCCAGACGAAAAATATTGCATCAGTAAGAATTGACACAAATAGTATATCTACTGTGAGTCCCACTGGACATAAAAGAGTGAGGATGTTGGAATGATTGGAACTGTTCGAATTGAAGAATGTATGCAAGATTTATGTGACATGTCTGCAGTAATGAGAAATACAATCAAGGTTCAGATCGTCAAAGTCAGATTTACTTAATTCAAACATTATTAGTTCCGATTAAAACAAGGAAATCCAATCCACAACTACTTTGAATTTTATTTGTAATTGGTAGTGTTTTCAACCTGGGACCACTCATTTTAATGCAGAGGACCCCAAAAATGTAATACCGAGATTCCCTAGGACTCCTTTAGACCAAGTTTAATCTCTGCATATTTTAATGTTGTATAATACAAACAAAAAAATTCTTAAACTAGGATAGAACAAAATCTGGCAACAAATTCAAAAATGAGATGGGTTTAAAGCTGTTTTGAACAGTTTTCCAGTAATGGCTTAACGGCTTAATGTGGGAGGGCACAGATGCTTGATTTCTTGGTGAAAACCCCAAAGCATAGGTATGTGTTTCTGACAGACGAACACTGGATACTTAAGACATATAACCTACATATTGTTTGTTGTTTAACAGTGCACTCAGCAATATACATAAAGATCAAAGTTGACAGCAGAACCATCAATCTAAACCCTCTTAGCATAAGTCAAAGCACACCCACTGGTGATATATTTTTAAATGTTTCTTTGTTGTTTGTTGTCGCACTCAGCAGTGTTCCAGCTGTATGACGGCGGTCTGTAAATAATCCGAGTCTGAACCAGACAATCCAGTGATGCACATCATGAGCATCGATCCACACATTTTGGACACAATGATATGCATCAACCAAGTCTGCGAGTCTGACCACCCGATCCCGTTAGAAGCCTCTACTCTATCTATTTTACTTTCAGTATATGGACTATTAAAGGCTGAGCTTACAGGACTGAACAAAGATTGTGCTAGACTCAAACTTTGAGCCTGACTTCCTGATCCTGTTAGTCGCCTGTAACAAGCATGGGATGGTTGGTTGGTTGGTTTGTTTGTTGTTTTAAGCCGCACTCAGCAATATTCCAGCTATATGACGGCGGTCTGTAAATAATCGAGTCTGGATCAGACAATCCAGTGATTAATGTCATGAGCATCGATCCTCCCCATTGGGATCGATGACATGCATCAACCAAGTCAGCGAGCCTGACCACCCGATCCCGTTAGTCGCCTTTTACGTGTAACAAGCATGGGAGGCTGAGGACCCATTCTAATCCAGATCTTCACAGAGTCATATTCTTTACAAATAATGTATGCAGAAAGTGCTGATATCATCAAAATAGCATCTTGTGCCTTGCTTCACATCATCTCAGAATTCTTATCTGCATGTTAAGAGACACTATTCACCAGGGCACTGTTCCACAAAGCGATTTTAGCGCTATGATTGTCGTAAGCCAGTGTTAAAGTATGGGAGTTACGATCACCTTAGCGCTATGATGGCGTTGTGGAACGGGGCCCAGATAACCGTCTTCATGGTGGAACAGGACAGGTTGGAAATAAGTGACAGGGACCTTTGGTTCTAGTTATCTTACAGAGCCTGAAACAAATATTTCCAATACAGCCGATGCAAGTCTATGATAGTTGGCAAGTCTAAATTACTGCAGTGTATATATGTATAGGCTCTTGGCTCCTTTTAATAATATATTATTAAGATAATTTAACTGGGATGGGTTTTTTTAAATATGTTCTTTTCCAGGACTAGAAAATAAAGAAAGTCTCTCGGCTCTTTTTTATAATATTTTTTTAAGATAATTTAAGAACTGTCTTTTTCTGGAAAAATATGTTTTTCAGCTGCTAGATGTCAATCTACTTCAGTTCAGTATGGTCAGGTAAGCTAAAAATCAGATCAGTGTCCTTAGTATCTAAAATAACTTATTTCAAGCATCTTCCCAACAACGTAACCAGACACATATCAACATGCTCATGCTATTGTGGTGTCTGTTCAAAATCTTTTAAACATCAAACCTACCAGTAATCATTTCTAATTTGTCAGAAAAGATAGTCCAGTGATCATATCCATTTCTATTGTGTTTCATCTGATATCAAGTTCTGAATAGTCTAAAAGTTAATCTTGTGTCTCTATAGAAGATGTAATCAATAGTCTAGGCTACAGAATACACTACATGCTATCTTAGCTTACATATTTGACTGGATAAAGAAGAAGTAAGGCAAAACAAGAAAATCTCAAGACAATCCTACGAAAAGCTATTGACCAAAAGGCTATCTCTATACACAGGATTAAATGACATCACAAGAATATCCAAAAAGTTAGATGATAGGTAGATATTTTTGAAATCACCTTAAGTAAAACAGAAATATAGTTGAAAGACTAAAAGGTCATTATGTGTCAAAAATAAAATTGATTGTCTGGAACAAGCACTCATCAGGTACTGATATTCACTTTTTTCAAATCTTACAAAAATACTACACTTATACACTAAAATAGTGCCTCAAGTAGAAATGCTAGGAATGGCTTCATTAAAGATATACCTATAACAGGTTAAGATCAATGAGCTAACTTCAGACGATACAGTATCAGTAGATATTAGACATTTACCAAGGTAATCTTAATGCACGGAAACGTTTACTGAAAGTATTAATTCCATACTGATATTCATAAATGTGTCTCAATACAGTATCAATATTCATAAATGTGTGTCGATACAGTATCTACATTAATAATTCATGATACACGTTGACATTCTTGGTAGACATCTATATGAAACAACCAGCGCTTGATCAGTCACTACAGTGATACCCCACAGACCCTCTGAGAAACAACCAGACATTAAGCCTCTTTAATAATTTCAGGACACCAGAAGGAACCTAAAAATACAAGAACCCATTCAGCCACTCCACATCACCCATGGGCCCAAGCTCAGACGAACAGATTGACAGTCTTGAGTGAAGAGGTGTGCAGCAGAACTCCCAACTTTCCGCTTTAAAGCCTGCAATAACCTCAGCGAAAAGACTCATATCAGCCCAGGAATAATTATGCAGCCATGCCATGACGTAATTCTGTTGGCACTATAACTCTGGCCTTTGCCCCCTCGGCCTGCTGTAACAACACTGTGAGAAACACATGGACAAATACCAACCATCAACTGATAGCACCGAGGGTTGTTAATTAAGACGGCTCACAGAAAAATGCCTCAAGGTTGCACAATTTAATAGTTAAAGGGGTCAAACTTCAATTTAAATATTCCCCTAATGAGACAATCATGACATCCTTTCGTAGTCAATCAATTCAATTTTTTGTTCAATTGGAAAAACCTGTTTATTCAAACTGAGATTTCCTTGCAATCAGTTTTGATTTGATTCAATGATTGCAGAGGTTTATTTGGAAAATTAAATTCAAACACTGTAGTCGATATTACTGTGATTACTGAAACATTTAATAAAATGACCCTACACATATCATCATTAAGTGTCTTTAGGTGCATATACTTCATAAACGTCATTGTAATTTTACATAATGTAATAAAATTTAATATCAGTATTCAGCCTCTTTCTTTCTACAGGTCATTATATCAAAGAGATGCACGTCACCTAACAAAGAAACACTGTTAGTTATAAATATACAGAGGATATTATATGAGTGTTCATGTCATACTATGTGCCTCAATACCTGAATTTAAGCACCAGTATCGTAAACATAGTATGACATGAACACAAATTAATTGTTCTATGTATTACCAAAGAAGATGTCTACATACAGACAAATTTAAGCGTTTAGCTATAAGGACAGCTGCAAGTCGCAACAGCATTGGAACCACAATTTGTCGTTCAGCTATAAGGTCATTTCTAGTGTGATGTCATTCCGACCTCGCGTCACAATAAGATTCGAATGACGTCAACAATGATGTCCGGATGACGGAAACAATACACTGTAGTATCGTGACGTGATATGACCCTAGGGCACATATGATTTTTATGAACCCCGAAATGTTTGCCCTCATAGGTAATAATTAATAATATTAACATGAAGTTGAATATGCTTCATTCCAATTTGGTCATTTTTGCTAACATTCACTGCAGACTTTGAAATGACTATGAATCTGAGCAGGCCTCAATAAATCCTTAGGTTCCTTGTGTGCCTTGCACTAAAGGGGAAGAACTTTTCAGACACCATCTTTGAAGAGTACATGCATTATGCAGGGACACTTTTGAACAAGTTTGCCCCCAAAACAAGAGGAAGAAACTGGTTTCAGTGGGTGACATACAGCAAAACACTTCGTAAATCTGGCCAGTAGTTTCCAGTGAACACATCTGCAGAATCAAATTTCTGGATTAATGGTAAACAGCAATGTTGGTTAGATCATATACTACCCAAGGGAAGTTAAAGAAAACCTGATTCTTTAAAGACATGACAGATTAACTATGGTAATAGGAAAGAATCTGGTGTTCTTTGGCACACATTTTCTCTATCTGCAGGGCTAGCACTGTGGTAAACCTACGCCAACCCCTGGATCCATTCCCGTGGTCCCCGCGATCTCAAATACCCGACCTTGATTTTCATTAACGTTTTACCGACCAATCAAACAACAATACAAGGAAAAAGAAAATGGTGGGCAACTTGCCTTGAAACCAAAGCCACCACCAGTCTTAGGACATCCTTTCTATCAAAACTATTTGTGGGGACTTCCTTCGGTGCAGTCAGTTTTTCAATGTTAAATTTTTCACAAAATCTTTCGTTATCAATGGGACTGGTCGCATATTGTTGACATCGCCAAACGAAACATTGATACTGGTTTGTAACTCGCATTCTGATTGGTCTGTCAGACGAGTAGTGTAGCAAATCATATTGCCTGATAAAAATCAAGGGCACATAATTTGTGATCACAAGATACAGGGGTGTGGGTTTACCGAAATGCCTGCCCTGGGGATATGGAGGTTGCTTGACAGATTGACTATAGTAATAAGAAGGAATCGGGTGATCTTTAACTTCTTTTAAGTAGTATATCTTGCATTCTCGTGAACTCTCCGATATGAAGGGGGTGTCCGGACCTTCACGGTATCAGAACCGTGTGCGTTTTCTCTTGGCACCATTTGCAGTTTTACTTTTAGTTTCATTATATTTAAATTTTTGGTTTGTGGTTTAACACCACACTCAGCAGTATTCTAGCTATATGACAGCAGTCTGTTAATAACTGAGTCTGGACCAGATAATCCAGTGATTGACATCATGAGCATCGATCCACACAATTGGGATGTGATGACATGCATCAATCAAGTCAGCGAGTGTCATGTTATTTTGTTAAAAACTGAGATTTCTTTAAGTTTTAATTTTGACATTGCATTCACAACAATAATGTAAAATTAAACCTCTTCTACTTATTAGGTCCTGTTATTGGTGAAATACAAGTCACGTCGAAAAAACAATCACATTACATCCAACTGTATTTACATAACATAGGAACTTTGCAATTCTAATCTGGTAATTTTTACTGACATTTCCTGCGGATTTGGGGCCGAATATCATCCTCTGAGCATGCATAGAGCAACCCCTGAGACACCTGCTCTTCTTAATGAAACATAACACTATGCATGCATGCATTTCTTGCATGAATCTAGGGCAAACTGGTCATAATCATGAATTATTCAATGTCCATGTCTAGAGAGATTTGTATCCAACCCCAGACAATGGTATCAGACACTAGACACAATACCAAAACTTGCCCTGTTCTTAATCACATCATCTACATAGTCAACTAAAATGAAGTCATGCTTCAACCTGCCTTGTGACCTTTATGCAGACAGTCGAAACGTAACAAATAACTGTATTAGTCTTAAACAGAGAATCTCAGTGAGGGGAGTGTCTCTTGATATCAAATATATCTACACGAAAAAGATTCTAACTCTGAAGCTTGACGTTATATTTTGTTTAATATTTGACATCATAAGACATGAGGGCGAGATTTTATTAATAATCCAACATCATTCTTTTAACAGTTTCAATTTGTAAACAGTATTAAGCAGTGTCTTAGGAGTGTCAAAAAGTACTGCTAACAGTAGCAGAGAGACAAGTGATGTAATCTGATTGTGACGTCTTGGTAACCGATGACATCACAATGGTCTACAAAGCATTGTGTTGCAATTTCATATCTATTGAGGAGGCCAGTATTTGATGAAAAATTGTTTTAAAAGTTTTCAGGAAAAACTAACATCAATCATTTGATCTCAATGGATCATAATCACATTACAGCTCACAGAAGAGAGGACAAGTATTGTACACAATGATCTTAAATATGCAACATTTATTGCATGTCTGTCTGGATCATGTAATGTCTGTCATGGCCAAAGGCATTGGTTTTAAATATCATACGCTTTACAGTAGAGATTTACAAAATAAAGAAGGTAATTATCTCCAACCTAAGTAAGTAGAAGCAGATGTCGAGGGGAATTAAGCAATAATAGGGTTCACTGTTTTGCTTGTTTGTTTGTTTGTTTGTTTGTTTGTTTGTTTGTTGTTTTTGGCTGCACTCAGCAATATTCCAGATATATAACGGTGGTCTGTAACTAATGGAGTGTGGGCCAGACAATTCAGTGATTGACATCATGAGCATCGATCTAGGCAATTGGGATACAATGACATCCATCAACTAATCAGTGAGCCTGACCACCCAATCCCATTAGTCGCCTGTTACAACAAGCATACATGTAGTTCTTCTTAGAGCAAGCATGGGTTTGCTTAAGACATATATTACCTCGGATCTTCACAGGTATTTCCACAATATATTTCCATTATCTTGCAATAATCTCAGATTAGATCAAATGACAGACACAGCTAACAGCAAAATAGGAATGTGTTTCCCCAAAAAAAGTTTATTATTAAGTTCTATAAAGTTATACTAAAATTTGATGAGTGCAAAAATATCAATTCATGGAAAAACATTTTCACTTGAATGATGATGATGATGGTTATGGTGATAATAATGCTCAAAAAGTGAGAAAACAAAACAACAAACTTCTGATGTATTCAGAGCATAATGTCAAACCTTTAAATAAAATTTATGGACATCTTGTAGACTAGAAAAACACATTTTCAAGAAATCCGTTGGGCTGGGCTTAACATTGCAAATGCTATGCTTTAGGAAATGAAAGGAACACTTTCACCCTGAAGCCATCTTTGAGGGCATTTGGTGGATCACAACATGCATATCTGCTAGACAGCACCAATAATTGCCTAGTTTTACACTGGCTATTGCGCAAGGGTTGACAGACATGTCTCATAATCACTGCCAATCAATACCAACCAAATCAGTTTGTGAAAGGAGTGCACATCGGACACGAAACGAGATAGTTGAACTCCGCAGTCTTTTTGCCTACTAGCCCCAAACAATCATGTCAGCTCGCATGTGAAACCTGAGCAGTGTTATGACTATTTAGCAGTCAGTAGACGTAACTAGAGTCAGCCAAACTATCGGTTAGTCATAACTATTACACTGGCACTGGGTGTTTACAGCAACAAGAATGAAAGCTATGAATAGTGTCTTGTACAACAAGAGTGCTCGGCAGGTCAAGTTACATAACCGATCAGGACATTTCAACTTAAACATACAGTTATTACCAATTATGTTTCCTCTATAGGGGCAGCTGTTTTTTATACATGTTTGTCATGCAACAAGTGCAATGAAATTCCAATAAATCACTAAATTTGTGAAAATATTTTTACTCTTTTTTCCAAGCTTCTACATCTTGACACTTGATTTTTCTGAAATAATTCAAGGCAACTTTCACTTGGGTTTCTCGGTTGTCATAAAGTTATTATGACCACCATTAAATGGGTATAGAGTGAGTGAGGGAGTGAAACCAGAAATGGGTTCTTACATATTGTACCCATGTGAGTGAGTGAGTTGGGTTTAACGCCGCTTTTAACAGTATTCCAGTTATATCGCAGCGTATCAGCTTAATGTGGGAGGAAAGCCCGAAGTGATGCAGGTCTCAGACGTTTACCACTGACATTGTACCCATGTGGGGAAATCAAGTCTGGGTCTTTGATGTGCTGAGCGATTGCTAATCATAAAGTTACCTAAACTCCATAATGTTATCAGTTATTTTGGCATATCATTTGTATAAAATACATACAACACAAATCTTTTAAGTGAAACAAAGGCATTAGACTTTCTAAAAATTATTTCTTAAAAAAAACGTTAACAAAAATTGGGCATTTGATTTTACCAAGACAAATAAAAATTGCTGCTTGACATTTTGAATCTCTTGAAAAAGTTTGTTGTGAAAAATAATTAAATTGTCCGGCTCCTAATTTTTATTTAAATTATGGGGGAAACTGTTTCGTTTGGTGTTTAACGCCACACTCAGCAACATTCCAGCTACCGGTATATGAAACTGTTTCTATATAATTCAAATCCAAGTCTGGACCAATCTAAACAATTGGGATACGATTATATGCATCAAGAAAGAGAGCAAGTCTGATGACATGATCCGTTTAGTCCCATCCTTCAACAATTGGTTACTGAAGTCCAATATCAAACCGGATCTTGACAGGTATGAATATGTAAGTATCCTACAGCAATTGGCATGATTGGGATCAATCACCCTGATCACAGAGGTATTGGTAGAGAGGAACTACCCAGCAGTGACTTTTTCACCTATTTTGTAAACAAACATTTCCAAAACAAACATCACCTAGTGAACATCACATAGTGAGCATCAATGAAGAATATCACCTAACAAGTATCATCTCGACAGCATCACCTAGTGAGCATCAATGGAGAAAAACACCTAGCGAACATCAACTGAACAACATACTTCAGTGAACATCACCTAAACAACATCATCACCTTAACAACATCATCACCTAGCGAGCATCAACTAAACAACATCACCTAGCGAACATCACCTAAACAACATCAGCACCTAGCGAGCATCACCTAAACAACATCATCACCTAAACAACATCACCTAGTGAGCATCAACTGAGAATATCACCTAACGAGTATCACCTAAACAACATCATCACCTAGTGAGCATCAACTGAGAGCATCAACTGAGAACATCCCCAAGCAAGCATCACCTAAGCACCTATGCTAAGAACATTACCAAATGAGCTTGACCTATAAGAACACCTCACAGAGAGCATCACCAGAATAACATCACCTAACAAGAGGCACCTACAGCACATCACCCAACCCAGGGAGAATCCACAAAAGAACACCACACTGTGCATCCAGCAAAACCCAGTAATCATCACCTCATAGTCCACTGAACAGACTGGATTGGTCAGCCTTGGTTCACTGAATGGCATCGAACACTGGCAGTGGACATTCATAATATCAATTTCTGGTTCGTTTTGTCCAGAATCTATTATTTACAAACCATCATGACATATCTGGAATATTTCTGACAGCGGTGTTGACACAGGTAGATAGAGTGTGTATAATGGCCGTAAACTAAGTCTTCTTTCTTGATTATTATCATATTATACATTTATATACCGCAGTGGATCCATTCGCATTCCAGTTATTCTCAACTCCCTGGGGAGTATACAACCCAAGCTGCCCAGGGGCGCTAGAAGGTTTTTACATCCACCTCACATATAGGGTACCCATTCCCTGCTGGGTGAACAGAGTCAATTGCCCAGGGTGACATAAGTTTTGACACTTGCGTTTCGAAATAGCTGATAAATTTGTGATTAAACTGAACAAGACGGTACCAAGCATAATGCCATGAATTTAAAAGAAACAGTGTTATTCGTTTGAGTAATTATGCAGACTGCAGCAAATGCATTAGTGAGTTGGGTTTAACGCCGCTTTTAACAGTATTCCAGTTATATCGCGGCGTGTCAGCTTAATGTGGGAGGAAAGCCCGAAGTGACGCAGGTCTTAGACGTTTACCACTTCGGTGAAACCCACTAGCACGGGCAAATGCATTAGATCTAACTTGGATTAAAAAAAATCAATAAGCATGGTATTCGTGGTATAGACTCAATAGATGTCTTCATTACTCATCGAAATCGGCGAAGCGAATTGTAAAATATCAGTAAAGGTATGAGGGTTGCATTCAGCACTATTGCAGTAATATCATGGGGAGAACACCAGAAATGGGCGTCACACATTGTACTCATGTGGGGAATCAGACCTGGATCTTTGGCATGATGAGTGAAGGCTTTAACCACTGGGTTGGGTGGTTGGTTGGTTTGTTGTTTAATGCCACCCTCAGCAATATTACAGCTATATGACGGCGGTCTGTAAATAATCGAGTCTAGACCAGACAATCCAGTGATTAATATCATGAGCATCAATCCGCGCAATTGGGATCAATGGCATGCATCAACCAAGTCAGCGAGCCTGACCACTCGATCCCGTTAGTCACCTTTTACGACAAGCATAGTCTCCTTTTAAGGTAAGCATGGGTTGCTGAAGACCTATTCTAACCCGGAATCTGCACGGGTCTTTAACCACTGGGCTACACAACCGCCCCTAAAATATCAGTCTGATGCAACAAATGACCTAGACTGAGATTCCACAAGCATATGGACCTCCATCACTAACTTATTATAATAACACATAAAAGCACTGATTGAACTCTGGAGGTGCCGTGGGAATTACCATGACATGTAATTACATTGTTAACTATTGTTGAGTCACATGAGAACTGAGATATTATGTATCAAAGGTAAATGATGTCAGATGTCACAAGGGTTTCCATGCTGAAAGGCGTGCTGCCACATTTGCATCAGTTCTCGTTCGATTTTGAAAGTCTTCTTCCTTTTCACACTAAACAGTCATACCTTCATAAAAATACAGTACATTGGTCAGTGTTTTGAGAAGAGGAGTCCACGTTGAAGAATTCAGGGTAAATCATGGTCACCAAACTTTAGTTGGGTGGTTTGTTGTTTGCTAGTGGGGGTGAGGCGTGAGGCTGCGGGTGGTGAGGTGGTTGGTGGGCATGGTTAGGTTGGTTGGTTGGTTTGTTGTTTTATGACGCACTCAGCAATATTCCAGCTATATGACGGCAGTCTGTAAATAATCGGGTCTGGACCATACGACCCAGTTATTGATATCATGAGCATCGATCCACGCAATTGGGTTACAATAATGTATCAACCATGTCAGCATGCCTGATCACCCGATCCCGTTAGTCGCATCTTGTGACAGGTATAGTCATGTTTTACGGCAAGCATGAGTTGCTGAAGACCTATTCTACCCCGGATCTTCATGGGTCAACCAAACATTGACTTTTCTTGCATTGACAACCAAAATGGTCGCCAAATAGAGGGCTGACATTCTTTAAAAGGTTCACACATCATTTAGCTTCTCATGACACACATGCCACATTCCAAGTGTTCTAACTCCTGCAATATTTGACAACACTATTTCTGGGAGAAAAACAAGATGTACACACCTCAGATTATGATCTGACTGAAATATTGAAATGTGAAACTAAACTTCAACTCCCCTCACTTAACGATGTCTTCATAATAAGAGCCTGAATCGAGGTTAGCCCTTACATAGGCACCATGTTTGATGCAATCTGACATATAAATTTAGCTGATAAACTCTGTGTGTGACATCTGACACAAGCTATTGCCTATTCCTCTTGAGCATCATTAGGGACCATGTCAAAAGTTAAACAGAGTTGAAAAACAGGTTGATTTAGATTCCTTTTTTCCCACCATTCCATACTTAAAAGTATTTCTCAAAAATATTATTTAAACTTCTGTAATATAGTCATCAAGTCACATATGTTTTCAAACTTGTTAAACAGGAAAATAAAAAACTATTGTTACAAGCGAACATGATAAACAGACTAAACTCAAAACATCAAATGTTTAAACAGCAATAATCATGATAATAAAACTACATTGACTACTTTCCTAGGGAAAATTCTGTGAATTGAGATCATGTGAAGAGAGAAACTGGGTATCAAATCTCTACTAAACACAAATTAACTTCGTTATTTTTCAGGTTTTTAAATTGTTTTGACAAACATATGTGAAGAATGTGATATGAGCTTTTAACACAAATAAGAATATACTGTATCCAATCAAAGAGCTCCTCAAGATCTTTGTTAATAAACAGTACATTGTTGCTTCTTCTCCACCTTTTTAAACATGGGAAATACAACTGTTATCACCATGATCATCATGATCATCAAAGGTGCCTTGAAACAATGAATACAAAGTAATCATTTTTTTAATGTAAATTTACAACACATTTGTACATGTTATAAATTATGAACAATTAAATATGAATAAGTTTTCTCTTTCTTGCAACATTTGACCAAGCTGTTAAAATGTACTTGAACAAAATATGATATAAGTGATTTATAAAATGAATATCACCAACCAGGCTATGTCAACATGGTCAACACTCATGGATTTCCAATGGAATTCCAACATTTCAAATCAGAAAAGAATATGTGTGTCGGCACAGTAGAAATAAACATCATAAAACTTAAAAGTAATTTTCAACAGAGGACATTATGTAGGGGTGTGATCTTGTAGCTCTTACCCTCCACACTATGCTAATTAATGCACTGAAGTCCTCTTTATTAGGCTTTTGAAGAGCAGACAAGGTCATCTCATCCCTAATATCCCCAGAATAATGTTGCAAATTTGATAAACAATTTCTCCAATAAAGTACATGTAAAACAAAATTATTGAAGGGCTATAACAGATACTTGTGATGTTATAATGAGGATGTCGACAGACAGTACCCAATAGTGAGGTGTTCAGGTACTTAAACATTTTGCTTTAATCTCCCAAACAAGGTCATGCCACATATGTAGAGAGCCTGTCAGTATGACAGGTCTCAAGGCTGAGAGGTCAAGCGAGGGCACTGGTTCACAGTCTTGTCTGGAGATATCACCTCGCATGATACAGCTCAAAACAATCTCACATGTATGGCTTTATCTGCCTAGTCATAACACATGCACACTTGCGGCACAATCCTTAAACCTTGACAGGTCACAAACTCCTTACGCCATTTTCAACAACAAAAAAGTCCACATAGCTTTATATAAGCCCGAACTCACTGACTAAAAGCTGTTTAATCTAATCAAACGGACAGCTAATTCTGTGGTTGAATTATCGAGCGCAGATATCCAGTGACAGGTTCTGTTCCTCATGGAGTAGGAAGCATTACGTAAGTGCGCTTTATATAGCTAACCGCTAACTATGCACCGTGCAGTATACGTAATGGTGGCTATATGCACTTCGCATGAGTGCTATTATTACGTCAAGCATTCAAACACATTTAGAGACAAGGAACAAAAAATAATACGCATATTTACCATTCACGACTGAGATGTGATGCGTCAACAGAACTGAAACAGAGAAAAGCATAGAAAATAACATTAGTCGTTGAATTCGGAGGAAGTTGATTTTCAGGCCGGAAGTAGAATGCAAAAAAAAACTCGATGCATTTTTTAACAACATAATTAGCAATAACTTACCCAACTGTCCACAGGAAAGTACCATGACGCGGCGCACACACGGTCTCCCTACGCGGACGTATGATGCATAAATTCTCTAAATGGTGTTTGGTGCTCATACATGCAGAAATAACAACCTAGTGCACTACTCTCACATCCGCCATTACTCCAGTGTAAAGTGCGCACAAACTTGTCTGCGCATCTATCAACCTCGCCGGTCACATGTTGAAGTTCGCCGCCTATGGATAGTCGGCTCAGACAAAATTCGCATTTGATAACGGAGGCGAACAGATAAAACTCAGCATTCGAATGACACAGTGTCAGCATCTAATCAATAAATGCAATGATGTGCTCGTCTGTTTGTCGTACACTGCCCTGTAGCTCTTAAGTCGGCGACTGGCTACCAAATTAACGCCGGTCGGTCTGCAGTTCCAATGTCTCCCGCGGGCTTGAAAATCGGGGAATTACCGATTTTTAACCACCACAAAGTTAAACATTGTTATAGGTTAATAAATGCAAGTCTGTGCTTGTTCGTTTTGTTTGGCATTTTGATAAATATGTATAAATAAGTATCTTTGAAGTCAGATATTTCCACTGCGTAGTGTATTGATTCGCTAGCGTTATTGGACGTCTGCGTCATTTCAATTATGTTCAGCATTGTGCAACAATGTACATGACACAACAGGTTATGAAATTAATATACACCGGTATACAACCATGAAATATTAATTGACGACGAAGCACAGCCTTTCATCGTGAATTTGTATGGAAGGCACGCTGTGGGAACAAGTTAAGCGCCCTGTGAATTCAAATACATTACGATTTTTTATCATACAGCAGTGTTTTTGACATGTTCGATTTTTTCACCAAGCTAAAGGTTAAATGAGAACATTTCCCGACGTCTCGACGGAAGCATTGTGTTAAGTTTCACAGACACAGATAATCTTAGTCACACAGACAGTTGTCATAAGCTAACTCCATGACGTCTTCCTGGATACCTACATATCGGTACACAGCTGACACAGGCTAATATTTCAACTGGAGCTTACGCTTTGCATCGCTAAATCCGAAACGTGTCTGATTATCATTTTAATCAACCCTGATAAATAAATACATTTCGATTTTCAAGTAAACAGCGAATTTGACCTCAAAAAGACAATTTATGTTTTTGTCCACTGATCGCGTAAGGTATATACACTACACTGTACGAGACCTGTATGGGTTACGGGTTTAGTGAGGGAAAGCCTCACGTCAGTCAAGAGAGGAATCGATGGTGGAGAACATGGCGATATTGCATGGCGAAATAATGACGCTATTGCATGTAGACGCCTGTATAAAGTCGCAGTGTTCCGAGACCGATCAAAATGTCACTTGACTTGTCTTCAGCTTTGCACATCGATTAAGCAGGATCAGTAGTTTCGTTGTAATGGATGTAACAGCACATACAGACATTTGCTGATAAAAGTTTAATGTAGGTGCAATGGTTCTCTCGAGGTTAAGAACGCTCTACACTGTACAGAAAACGCTCCGAATACTCTGAAATGACATATCCAATGGGAAGCCAGGATGCAAAGGCGGTAGGACAGTCAGCTACAGCGTATATTCGTATCTGGAAAAGTGCATGCATTCTGTAAATGCATATTCAGAGGTTTTACAGTTAGATGCAAAGGCTATATACGCTTTTAATATACTCATTTAATCCACCAGTTAAATACAGTAAACTACGGTTATCACGAACACGCTTATAACGAACTGACGGATATAACGAACTTACTTTTTTGGTCCCGACTATTTGCTTTAGTTATGCTGTATATATGCTTATAACGAACTACGGTTATATTGTATTGATATTTACAAATAATTTTATATCGGTAATATTTGTATATATTTCTTGAAATGATTTTAAGATTAATAAGAGCATATGTGTGCATAAACTGTTTACAATGACTACATATATAGATTGTGTCTTGTTGGGTTAATAGACAAAACATATATAACAATATATTATGTTTGTTTCTTTGTTTGTTGTTTAACGCCGCACTCAGCAATATTCAAGCTATATGACGGCAATCTGTAAATAATCGAGTCTGGACCATACAACCCAGTGATTGACATCATGAGCATCGATCCACGCAATTGGGATACGATGACATGTATCAACCAAGTCAGCGAGTCTGATCACCCGATCCCGTTAGTCGCCTAATTGGTATATATGGATACGGACAGGGATATCGATATACTCAACATAGTGATATCAATATACTCAACATGGGGATATCAATATACTCAACATGGGGATATCGATATACTCAACATGGGGATATCAATGTACTCAACATTGGGAGGGAAAACGAGTTATGGAAGCTTCCTCGGCCAATAATTTCAAATTCATAAGTACACAGGGAATAATCGTGCAATAGGAAGGACATGTGGAGCACAGTAGGTGTCTAGATAATAATGGGAGTCGAACCCGAATTGTGAGCGAGACCACCGATCATACCACATTTGAGCTACATGTACCCACACTTTACTCGTGTACAGACAAACCTTGCACACATACATTTGGTAATGGTTGAGCGTATTGTGAATGGTTATGGGTGAGTGAGTGAGTATGGTTTTACGCATCGTTTAGCAATATTCCAGCATTACCAAGGCGGGGGACACCAGTGAAGGGCTTCACACATTGTACCCATGTGGGTATTCGAACCTGGATCTTCGGCGTGACGAATGGTTATGAGGTGAGATGAAATGGGGTTTAACGTCGCGTCCAAGATTATTGCACTTATATTGCGACATGCATGTACGTGTGTGTGTTCGTGTGGCTGCTTGTACTAGTCCGGACTGAAGCCGATTTAAAGTGCTAGCTCACTGAGATACCATGCCGCAGTTTAACATGAATACCCCACTCAGGCACAGTATACCGACTCCGAGCCGGCCAGTCCCTGTTTTCGTCCCTTAATGCCGAGCGCCAGGCAGGGTAACAACAAGTACCATCTTTTAACGTCTTTTGGTATGACGCGGCCGGGGATCGAACCCCGGACCTTCCGCTCTCCAGGCGGACGCTCTACCACTAGACCACGGAGGCAGTCCGAATGGTCATGAAGGGGAATGGTAACACGAGTGAGTGATTTGGGTTTAGCGCCGCTTAGGGCATTATTTCAGTTTTATCACGGCGTGTCATCTTGATGTGGGAGGAAATCTCGAAGAGGCACAGGTCTCAGAAGTTACCACTTTGGTGAAACCCAAGAGTACAAGTATGTAGCTGACAACACTAGAAACAATCGGGCGAACCTGGATTCTAACACACGATAAAATATTTTGGGCACGCTAAATGGACGTAAGTTTGCAGACACGGCCTTATTTTGTAGTTTCGTTTGGTAGGTATTGTTTAATGTTAGTTTGCCACTTATATACACCTGGGAATCGAACAGGAATCGTGACCGAGACCGGCGAACGCACCACCACTGAGCTATCTATACCCGCATGCAGAAAGGGGAACCTTGTGGGAAGTTAAGAGCACCTCCCTTAACCTTCGAGTATCGAGTTTAGAAATATCTACATAAGACACTGGCCTCAATTTGATGGTTTAAGATACCATCGTTACCTGATTAAAGGTGGTAAAACGATTTGTTTGTTTGTTTGTTTGTTGTTTAACGCCGCACTCAACAATATTCCAGCTATATGACGGCGGTCTGTAAATAATAGGGTCAAAACCAGACAATCCAGTGATTAATATCATGAACATCGATCCACGTAATTGGGCTACGATTAGATGCATCAACCAAGTCACCGAGCCTGACCACCCGATCCCGTTAGTGGCCTCTTACGATAAATATAGTCGCCCTTTACGACAAGTATGGGTTGCTGAAGACCTATTCTACCACGGATCTTCACGGGTCGTGTATAAGAACAATGTATAATCCCCCAAAGCGTCGTAGGCCTGTTAACACTAGTTAAAGCCAATTTGACTGTGAAGTCAGACACACTAAATCATACACATTTTGCAAACTGTGGAAATGTTTTGGGGAAATCAGTTAACGATTTCCTTTCACACGTTGCGGTTTGCTATCGCGGTTTTAATCAGAGTACGTCATTAAATGCCATGAATTGCACCGTTCACCGCTGTAGCAGGATTCGTTTCTTTCATCGGTCAATCCTTGCGGGTTCTACGAGAGGGGATACCGAGTTAGAATAGGTCCCCACCAACCTATGCTGGTTATAAGAGGTGTCTAAATGGATCGGGTGGTCAGGATAGATGAATTGATTGATTGCTTGTCGTCATACTCCAAAGGCGTGGACTGTTGCTCACAATATCAATCTCTGTATTGTCAGTCTCGATTATTTACAGACTGCCGCCATACATGGGGAATATTGCCGAGTGCGGCGTTAAATAGCAAATAAACAAATATAATTATAAGGGCGATGTTCAAATCTCTCACGTGCCTTTTAAAAGAAGCATCGTCATTATTTCTTTGTAAGCAAAATCTGTTGAATCTTTCTTTTATAGTTTGTATTGCAAAGTCGTGCGCAACTCGTGGATTCCAAAAAAGGAATAGCTAGCTACGCTCCCGGTACGTAATGTTGCAGAGTGCAACAGAGATTGGCGACGGCGTTTATCGTTGCTCATGATTTCAACCACTGGTTTATTTGCTCCAGATTCGATCATTAACAGGTCGCAATGCTGGCCTACTTGTGATTAAGGCGTAAAACAATATTCACATGCTATGAAAATGCTCCAACCACTTCTATTGTGGACTTCTACTGGGTCCCAGCAATCACTGATACAGTTTACGAAAATATACCCACGCACCTTGCTTAGTTCATTTCGATATCCTTCTTCCGCATAAGCAGAAAACATTTCATGAAAGCATACAGCTTATAAGATATTCTCCAAAGAAATCGTTGACCGAGATTTTACTTAAAAGCAAACCCACAACAGGAAGACTGTTCAAGTTAAACGCCCAGCCGCCGAGTCAGTGTTTGGCACGATTTGTGTCCCGAACGGTTAACCGTAGTTCGTGCTGTCTGTTGCTTTTGACGACTCAACTGCGGCGTGGAAGGGGCCTAGAGTAACACGGACCGAATTTACCGGCAAACTGTGCATACGCCTCAAGTCAGCATGTCGCATTATTCCGGCAACCGCAACCAGACATTTCATGCTTCAGTTGCGGATGTCGTCACGGCTCAGAAAGCACGCGCGCGTCGGCCAACTGTTACGTCAAAATGTTCCTTACGCCTTCTTTTTCATATTGTTCCTCTCCACGCGATCAATTGTAAATAGATATTCGTAAATAGAAGAGTTGTATGGGTTTTTTTGTATTTGAAATTTATCTAAGTTGCTATTGAATTCAACGTATGATTCAGCTTTTTAGCTGTGGCCGAATAAGTTATAAACTGCAGCAGGTTTGAGCAGAACCGTTGGAGGTATAGATAATAAAGTTAGAGATTAACATTGTGGAAAGGCTGATATATCTACGTTGTGTTCTTTTACTTTAGTCACGCATGTTTCCAAAAACGCCAATTACTAAGTTCATGTACCCGTAACAAGTTAATGAATAGGTTCACCGATGAAACTCAAGGTCTGATAACGTCCCATTTTTTAATTCTTCAGACTCAATAGGTTTAGACTTAGGGTTATGTGTGTGCTGTTTTGTTACACAAATGCACGTGCGTGGGCACGTGCTTTAACTGCACGTGTGTCCGTGAGAATGTATGGACGTCTGCCTCAGTGTGTGTGGGCGGGTAATGTCTGAGTATGACTGACATTATTTCATGGCTGTCGTATTGTGGCCACGAATCTCTGACTACCAATCTACGTGTCTACATATATACTCGACACAAGTAAACGCATAGGCGGTCATGATAATTTCAAAAGTAAACTTTCGTGGATGGAAAATTGTCCATGTTGCATAGCTACATGAAAATAAAGTCCACATACTCATTTATACTGATAACGTGACACAACACCCTACTTTGAGAACGACATCGGCCACATGGCACAATTAGAGATCGACCAAGATCATGGACACTCCGTATCACTCCCGAGCCCCTGGATTGCTACATCCGGGTCGTCCCGGGTAGATTAGGTCTTCAGCAACCCATGCTTGCCATAAAAGGTGACTATGCTTGTCGTAAAAGGCGACTAACGGGATCGAGTGGTCAGGCTCGCTGACTTGGTTGATGCATGTAATCGATCCCAATTGCGTGGATCGATGCTCATGATATCAATTACTGGATTGTCTGGTCCAGACTCGATTATTTACAGACCGCCGTCATATAGCTGGAATATAGCTGAGTGCGGCGTTTAACATCAAACAAACAAACAAATATATGTGTACTGATTTGTGTAAACTAAAATTCGTTCGAACCTGTTTTATAATGTGATTATTACAATATATCTTATGTAGGTCAGTCAAAATTAATTCAGAAGAAGATATTATTTACAGACCGCCGTCATATAGCTGGAATATTGCTGAGTGCGGCGTAAAACAACCAACCAACCAACCAACCAACCAACCGTCACCTTCGAAACAGCGCACTCAATGCAACGGACGCTGCAACACACATTTCTGGTTTACGTCCTATTACCACACAGGCTGCCCGTAACCGTTTACGACCTGCCGTAAAAAGGCCTAACTTTGGTGTTATTATTCCTCCATCGACTGCAGCAGCTGTAGTTGTGTTCATTACATCATCAGTGGCTTCCACAACGTTGACGTAGCGTTTGGCTTAGTCGGACTTTCCTACCCGCGACGATACGGGGTAGAATTGGTCTTCAGCAACCCGTGCTTGTCTTAAGGGGTTGTCGTAAGAGGCGACTATGTTTGTCGTAAGAGGTGACTAACGGGATCGGGTGGTCAGGCTCACCGTCTTGGTTGATGCATGTCATTGTGTCTAAGTTGCGCATATCGATGCTCATGATTTCAATCACACGATTGTCTGGTCCAGACACGATTATTTACAGACATGGAATATTGTTGTGTGCGGCGTTAAACAACAAACACTTGATACCAAGGTGTAAATGTTTCTCAGTCTCAAAATACAAGTTCCCCGAGGGGTAGTCATACTTACAACCAATCTGCGTGCATACCCATCTTACAGCCAATATCCGTTTAATCATATATTACAACCATTCCGGGGTAGAATAGGTCTTCAGCTACCCATGCTTGCCGTAAAAGGCGACCATGCTTGTCGTAAGAGGCGACTAATGGGATCGGGTGGTCAGGCTCGCTGACTTGGTTGATGCATATCATCGATCCCAATTGCGCGGATCGATGCTCATGATATTAATCACTGGATTGTCTGGTCTAGACTCGATTATTTACAGACCGCCGTCATATAGCTGAAATATTGCTGAGTGCGGCGTAAAACAACAAATCAACCAACCAACCATATATTACAACCAATCTACATGGACACATCGTAAAACCAATCAGTTGACTCACTCACTCACTATCTGATTGTATCCACATCTACCAAATAACATGAAAATACGCACTGCAGTTATAGACAGAATCCAAAAGCAAATGAATAAAACGATTGGTGTTAAGGTATACCAATGATTCCGACACTCGAAACAAATACCGAGAACGAGCGTCTACACTGTGAGTGTACACAAGACTTAAGTGGTTTAATTCCAGTATACTAACGGAACATCCAGTAGGATACATTGCCCGGTATGCACTCAATGACGGGCAATCACCGCCGAGGCACATATCAGTCAGTGCTTCATCCAGACTACAAGTACTGATTGTGACAAACGCGGCTGACCCAACACAGCCGAGTCTAGTTCACTTCGGACTAACCATACATATATTTAGTATAGTTTGGGTGACCGACAGCATGTGTGTGTCCTCAGTGTGGGTAACAGAGTACGTGTGTGGGGGTGACAGAGTACGTGTGTGTGTCCTCAGTGTGGGTGACAGAGTACGTGTGTGTGTCCTCAGTGTGGGTGACAGAGTACGTGTGTGTGTGTCCTCAGTGTGGGTGACAGAGTACGTGTATGTGTCCTCACTGTGGGTGACAGAGCACGTGTGTGTGTCCTCAGTGTGGGTGACAGAGTACGTTTGTGTGTCCTCAGTGTGGGTGACAGAGTACGTGTGTGTGTGTGTGTGTGTCCTCAGTGTGGGTGTCAGAGTACGTGTGTGCATTGTGTCCTCAGTGTGGTTGACAGAGTACGTTTGTGTGTCCTCAATGTGGGTGACAGAGTACGTTTGTGTGTCCTCAATGTGGGTGACAGAGCACGTGTGTGTGGTTGACAGAGTACGTTTGTGTGTCCTCAATGTGGGTGACAGAGTACGTGTGTGTGTGTCCTCAGTGTGGGTGACAGAGTACGTGTGCATTGTGTCCTCAGTTTGGGTGACAGAGTACGTGTGTGCATTGTGTCCTCAGTGTGGGTGTCAGAGTACGTGTGTGTGCGTCCTCAGTGTGGGTGACAGAGTACGTGTGAGTGTGCGTCCTCAGTGTGGGTGACAGAGTACGTGTGTGCATTGTGTCCTCAGTGTGGGTGACAGAGTACGTGTGCCTGTCCTCAGTGTGGGTGACAGAGTACGTGTGTGCATTGTGTCCTCAGTGTGGGTGACAGAGTATGTGTGTATGTCCTCAGTGTGGATGACAGAGTACGTGTGTGTGTCCTCATTGAGGGTGACAGAGTACGTGTATGTATGTATGTATGTATGTATGTATGTATGTATGTATGTATGTATGCGTGTGTGTATGTATGTATGTGTGTGCGTGCGTGCGTGCGCGCATGTGTGTGTTTTTTTGTGGAAGCAGAACCAGATTTCTTCGACTCGAGTCCATGAAGTTATTAAGGCGCTGAATGAATGAAACCAGTGAAGTGCAGCTTAGATTTATACATAACTTTTTAAAGTAATTATTTTTGTCTCTCCGCTTTATTCGCGGGGAGTCCTGGTAAGACTAAAGAGAGCATGCAGCAACCAAGGCTTGTCGTAAGATGCGACTAAGTGGATCCACCCTATCTTCATTTTCGTCGGCGAAGATTAATCCTCGATTATCCTGTGTATTGCTTTATACAAAGCATGAATAATCGAGGACTAATCATCGCGGACGAAAAGGAGAACCAGGTGGTTACGATGGATAATCTGGCCCGTATTGTGTCATCTCACACCGATGCTTAAGGGAACGTTCGTTTCATTTCGCAGTGTGAGCTAGTGAGCTGGGTTTAACGCCGCTTTTAACAATATTCCAGTTATATCGCGGCGTGTCAGCTGAATGTGGGAGGAAAGCCCGAAGTGATGCAGGTCTCAGACGTTTACCACGTTGGTGAAACCCACGAGCACGGGTATGGTGCTGACAAACCTACAAACATAATTGGGGCGAACCGGGGTTCGAACCCACAATCAGGTTTCTGGCGTGCCAAAGGGACGCAACTCTGCGCAGCGAATCGCGGCGCCTTAGACGACTGGGCCACCCGTGCCCCCTCATTTCGCAGTGCCAGCAACAGGCAGGTAGGAGTGATTGTCCTCGTAGCGGCCCGGAAACATACATTTTTGTATCTCGGTTACCCTAATCTTTACTTATACGTGGTGTTTCAATGTCATGAAGCAGTACATCAGCACCAGACCACGGAGTAGTCTCTCTTTTAAGGCCGGGATCCGAACTTGACTAAAAGAGACCAATTTGAACTTACATACGCCCATGTCACCTTTCGAGGAGCTATTTTATTCCTCGATACAGCAGGTCGTTTTATGGCTATCAGTAACATGTACTAAATGAAATTGTGTAAACATTCTTCCAGGTGTAACGCAGCGACATGAAAACTTGTAAGAATTAACATTTACTTTGTGTAAGTTCATATGAGTATGGGAGGCACGTGTGGGTCTGTCGTCTGAGGCGCCGCGATTCGCTGTGCAGAGTTGCGTCCCTTGGGCACGCCAGAAACCTATGATTGTGGGTTCGAATCCCGGTTCGCCCAGATTATGTTTCTAGGTTTGTCAGCACCATACCCGTGCTCGTGGGTTTCACCGAAGTGGTAAAACGTCCAAGACCTGCATCACTTCGGGCTTTCCTCCCACATTAAGCTGACACGCCGTGATATAACTGGAATGTTAAAAGTATGAGTGAATGAGTTAGTAAATATGGTTATACGCCGCTTTTAGCAATATTCCAGCAATATCACGGCTGGGGACACCAGAAATGGGCTTCACACATTGTACCCTTGTGGGGGAATCGAAACCGTTCCTTCGGCGTGACGGACCCGTAAAGATTCCGGGGTAGAATAGGTCTTCAGCCACCCATGCTTGCCGTAAAAGGTGACTATGCTTGTCGTAAAAGGCGACTAACGGGATCGGGTGGTCAGGCTCGCTGACTTGGTTGATGCATGTCATCGAGGACTACAGATGCGAAGGAAATATGTCCTCACCATACAGGGAACTCTAATTATTATTGTCAGGACGCGATCGTGTGTGCATCTTACTGTATTCAGTGGAGTTGGACACACCGTTAGTAGTAGTCTGTCCTGCAGACCCTGAAACAAATATATCCAACAGAGCCCATAACATTTGGCAAGTCTTGATAACAGTGGAATCTGAAATGAAGAAAGCCTCTTGGCTCCTTTTTATAACATTTTAATACAATAATTTAACAACTGTTCTTTTTTCTGTAAAGTATGTTTATTTCAGAGACTAGATATTAGTTTCAGTTTCAGTTTCAGTTTCAGGCGAGGTCTCAGATATTTATTTAGTGTGGTTTTTTTATGACAGCCTGTACGTGCCTGAGTTAGTGATTAAGTATTTTACGTTTCGGTTCGCTGTTGAACTTTGATCAATGCGAGTCCGCCGACTCCCCAAATAATGTTAAGAAAATTAAAAGCTACTACAAATACAAAAGTATTTATTCATTCATTCATTCATTCATTCACTCATTCATTTAATGTTAAGAAAATTAAAAGCTACTACAAATACAAAAGTATTTATTTATTCATTCATTTATTTATTTAATGTTAAAAAAAATTAAAAACTACTACAAATACAAAAGTATTTATTCATTCATTCATTCATTCATTCATTCATTTAATGTTAAGAAAATTAAAAGCTACTACAAATACAAAAGTATTCATTCATTCATTCATTTATTCATGTCACGAATACTAGATCTGAAAATTGATAAGTGTACTAATTAAGCATTGTGTTAGTCTGCTGTCGACGTGCACCTTGAGCTATTTCTGCCGAACCCTAATGTTAATAGTTTTATGAAATGGTTGACATGCACCGTCAATTACGTTCATTTTGAACAGCTGGCATATGCTGTTTCATTGGAAAACTAGACATCAAAGGGATTGACGATATTGTCAGAACGTTCCGGCATGTATGCGATGACGGTGTGCGCACTTCTGTTTTTTACAAAACTTGATTTAAGAATCCACAGACTCCAAAAAATTGAAGTGTGAAACAAAAATGAAAAGCAGTGTTTCTGTTATTCAGCAGAGCAGAAATACGTTTCATGACCATAAAAGAAAACAACATCAGTCAACGTCTCTATCAATATAAAAAGTTATTTAAAATACTATAATTAAAATCTGTCGAAACTGTATCTGTGTGTGTGTGTGCGTGCGTGCGGTGTGTGTGTGTGTGCGTGTGTGCGCGCGCGCGTGCGGTGTGCGTGCGTGCGATGTGTGTGTGCTTGCGTGCGTGCGTGTGTGTGTGTATGGGTATTTTTTATTATACCTGAATACTTGAAACAAATAATTGACATGTGGAGTTTTGATTAAAAAAGAAGATTAATTCCAACTCTTGATACTTAACTACTCAATTCAATTTCATTTAGTTGACTTTATTTGCAACACATTATTTGTGACCTGGTTGTAACAGCCTAACTGTGACCTGGTTGTAACAGCTGAACTGTGACCTGGTTATAACAGCCTAACTGTGACCTGGTTGTAACAGCCGAACTGTTACCTGGTTATAACAGCCTAACTGTGACCTGGTTGTAACAGCCTAATTGTGACCTGGTTGTAACAGCCTAACTGTGACCTGGTTGTAACAGCTGAACTGTGACCTGGTTGTAACAGCCTAACTGTGACCTGGTTGTAACAGCCGAACTGTGACTGGTTCTAACAGCCTAACTGTGACCTGGTTCCAACAGCCGAACTGTGACGTGGTTCTAACAGCCTAACTGTGACCTGGTTCCAACAGCCGAACTGTGACATGGTTGTAACAGCCTAACTGTGACCTGGTTGTAACAGCCTAACTGTGACGTGGTTCTAATAGCCGAACTGTGACCTGGTTCTAATAGCCGAACTGTGACCTGGTTCTAATAGCCGAACTGTGACGTGGTTCTAACAGCCTAACTGTGACCTGGTTCCAACAGCCGAACTGTGACATGGTTGTAACAGCCTAACTGTGACCTGGTTGTAATAGCCTAACCATGACCTGGTAGTAACAGCCTAACTGTGACGTGGTTCTAATAGCCTCACTATGACCTGGTAGTAACAGCCTAACTGTGACCTGGTTCTAACAGCCTAATTATGAACTGGTTGTAACAGCCTAACTGTGACGTGGTTCTCATAGCCGAACTGTGACCTGGTTGTAACAGCCTAACTGTGACCTGGCTGATGCTGTGTACCACATAAGAAGTTTTGATACACACATTAACTGACACTGGCTCTCAAGACCCGAGATTATATACCAACAATCGTCAATACACCAGGGTCTACACCCAATGAAGAACGCAGAACAGACGACAGCACTGAGGATGGTATCCTGTTTGGGGATTGCATAATACAGCCTTCAGTATTATACTCGAAGACAACTCTATGTCATTGGAAGATATGTGGCATATTTCCCAAACCTTGTGTTTCTCCTTACAGGATTATCCCTGAGTGGTGGTGTATTTATCTCTGCGGAGATTCCATCCCTTCCCTTCACTACGATGCTATTGTTTATCGAGAGGTGTCCGAAGGTAGGGTGGCAACCACCAAACTCTTGTACCTTAACTGCACGACCGATAAGACTACTGTCAAGGGTTATCCGCCCTTGAATCTCAACATCCGCCGAGATCGTCGTTATCTCGACAAGCATCCTGTGATTTCTTAATTTATCCTAGCACGTTGACAAAAGATATTATTTCGTTTTATTTAAAACAAAAGAGTCTAGACGATTAGATTATTACTAAAGGAAAATAGAACGGTTGTCGACCTATCGTGTAAAAACAGTTATTCTGTTTATATAACACTGTATGGAGATCATTGTGATTAACATGAAAACATCTGCACCCGCTAGGTTTAAGAGAGCGAGAACATAGGGGGCCGGTGACGCTTTTACAGTCTGTTGCCCATGGCTACTAAGATTAGATGGTTTCGTGTTCGAATCCAAGATTGTGATTCAAGGTTTGTCAGCACCATTGTGAAGGCACATTACCGACTATATATATACCGAGAAAAGAGGCGTAAATCGTTCAATGTCAGATTTTACAATGGAAATGGTATCATTTTTTATTTTATCTGTGTCCGATGTAATTCTCGTATACTTGATACATCATGATACCATTTCGAATCAACACGCACATCTGTGTCTGTGCGGCGGTCTGTAAACAATTGAATCTGGACCAGACAATCAAGTGATTGACATCATGAGCATCGATCCACGAAATTGGAATCGATGACATGCATCAACCAAGTCAGCGAGCCTGACGACCCGATTCCGTTAGTCGCCTCTTACCACAAACATAGTCGCCTTTTACGGCAGGCATATGTTGCTGAAGAGCTATTCTACCCCGGATCTTCACGGATCCGCAAATCTGAACTACAACAATAATTATATATCCATTGATAAGTTCGTCGTTATTGACGTGTATTACCAATCGTTTCAGAACGGGTCTGTGTCCACATACATTTCTTTGCGCTACGTTTGCAAAATGGTGTGTAGATATTGTTTCATTATTGAACTACTTGCATCAATCTATTTTTAAGCAATAACCCTGTTGCGTTTTTCGCCGCTATTAACAGCATTTCAGTTATATCACGGCATTTCAGCTCTATGTGAGAGAAAAGCAGGAAACGATGCAGGTTTATACCACGACAAAACGAGAAACATTATCATCGCATTTCTGGGAATCTTATACTCATGATAATAAAATGGAGAGATTTTAAATCCAGAACATGTTCTTGAAGTGATTAACTAAGATACGTCACTTGCGAAAGAAAAAAGATGTCTTTTGTTTTACGGATATCAGCCAAGAGACCCGCGAAAATTACTTTCAAATATCAAACTCCTTAAAATTTTAAATGAGCGTTATTAAAAAAATCTATTCAAGAATGTCTACGTCCGTGTGAGTGTCGTCCTGACAAAGTATCTGAAGAACAAGATGTTAATTTATTATATCAAAAAGACATATGTTCTGATAATCAGGTCCACTAATGCACCATCGTGTATGTGAAGTTAGCGCGTTATGATAACAGCATCAGCGCGGGACGCAGGACCAGTATATGTTGTTAACACAAGCCCATAAATTCAATAATCATTTCTGAGAAGACTAATCTATCGTATGCACAGCATCAGAGAATGCACCTGTTGATAACCTCACAGCAGGACTGCATAATGCCAACAGTCGCTCGACTTCCACGTGCACGAGCAACGCGCATGCAGGATAACACAGATTACGGGTGACACGAGAGATTTGATAACGTGTCATGGCTACCGGAAGTAGTTTGAACCAGTTTTGTATTGTCCAAGCTTCCACATACAGATATTTATGTCACGAAGCGGGGTGAGGGGTGCGCACCCACGCCCCTATTAAGCATTTTAAACAATACTGGAGTTGCCATTTAGGCGCCCTGTTCCAGCAAGCGCTGTTAGGAAAACAAGATAACGTTTCACGCTACGCGCTCGGTTCCAAATCCAATTTAGCACAGGTAACCTAGGTTTACATTTAAAACAGAGTAGATATGTGTACCTCAAAATTGACATCTGTACCCACTCACACACACGAGTCCCAAAGAGGGACAGGTCAGACGAAATTGCGAAAGCAGAAGGCGAACTCTTAAATACTTAAAGTTACAACAACAGCACAATATGCACAATCTGTAAGAATGGCTAACCCTTAGCGTGTAGAGAATGTTGTTTCCCAACGAGGAAGACAGGTCATTCTAAATGGCTTTTCATACAGACTTAATAATAAGCGTCCACTGGAGATGTTTGTTTGTTGTTTAACGCCGCGCAATATTCCAGCTATATGACGACGTTCTGTATCATCGAGTCTGGACCAGACAATCCAGTGACTGACATCATAATCAATTCAACGCAATTGGGCGACGATGACATGCATCAATCAAGTCAGAGAGCCTGACCACCCAATCCCGTTAGACGCCTCTTACGTCAAGCATAGTCGCCTTTTACGGCAAGCATGGGTTGCTGAAGACCTATTCAACCCCGGATCTGACCCCACACAACCATCCATCAGAACATCAGACCACAGCCAGATTCCTGAACACAGTCCATGAGCGTGTCGGAGGTTGATCTTCCCGACATGTGGAAGCACGCTAAATATGGTCAACACTACCATGCACAGATGACGGTGTGGATGACAAGATCTTGTGTTTTGCCGCAGTTGACACTCTTCTGTGCATGCTTCAGTTGGATGAACTTTACATGGATGGAACGTTCTATTCCTGTACCCACTCTGGGACATAGTGAACGTAATGCATGGCCTCATAGAAAGCAAATATGACGCTGTTGGCATTCTGCCTCCACCAGCATCGACGCTATGAAACCTACGTGGGGTTGTTTGAGAGCCTGACTAATGTGGTGACATGTGAGCAACCATCCAATCCAGGAGCTGTTCATTCAGACTTTGAATTTTCAGAGCCGTGGAAGATGCATTTCCTTGCCTCGCCATTCCCCCATCTATGACCCGAGCTTCCCACTGCTCTCTAGTATCAATATAGTGAGTGAGTGAGTGAGTGAGTATGGTTTTTAGCAATATTCCAGCAATATCACGGCGGGGGGCACCAGAAATGGGCTTCGCACATTGTACCCATGTCGGGAATCGAACCCGGGTCTTCGGCGTGACGAGCGAACGCTTTAACCACTGGGCTACCCGACCGCCCCGGGTATCACCATAACACACAAAGACGAAGAACCAACAATCAACTCGAGGGTAGGCATGGCCACCTCAACAAGACGGTCCTGATTGGTCTCCTCAACCTCTTTGGAACGAACTTGCCCAGTATCCGAACGGTGGCAGACCCCCTCCCCACTAGTGACAGGGCAGGGAAATAGACCAAAGGCTGAGAGACCACTTATATTTTCGTCACTGTATATAAGAAATATACTCAATTTTCTCTTTCTTCTTTATCTTATCCTACACGGGCTGTAGGATATGTATACTATGTCAATAATATTTTATTCAGAATGTAGGCCTCTCAGCCCATAATTCTCAGTAATATCCGCTTATGTGATAAATAATAATATCGCAATTGTCATTACAAATGTGGATTGACAAATACAACATACAGATAACCTCTCGGCAGTGTCGAGTGATTACAATACATAATGTTTAAATTTATACATACATTTACAAATTCAAGTGGATTAAAGTGATATACTGTATTTGAAACATCATTAAAATAAACATGAGACAAGTTCATCCTCAGTAAATACATTCAAGAACGTTCATCTATCTAATTCTTCCTTTGGAACGTCGCTATATAAGTGCAATAATCTTGGACGCGACGTTAAACCCCATTTCACCTCACCTCACCTTCCTTTGGATAAGACTGAAATATTAAAAGCACTTACCTTCCAAGCTTCCCTTTCTCTGTTAATTATGTTTAATATAGTATTGACACATCAGCAAATATTAGATATGTCTCACTGTAACTGTTACACACTGGCCAAACAAACAGAAAAGTGTTTTCAGCTTCCACAACGGAGATCTGATGTAGAATGACAGTAACGACAAAGAAGCTCTTCTCTTGGAATATCCCCCCCCCCCCCCCCCCCCTTCTCTATGTGTAACTTATGACTTGCACATCTAAATCTAAAACCCTTTTTTAATTGAGAGATGTATTAAGTTGAGTGATTATCACGAATATTAGATTTCAATTCCTGAAGGCGCGCATCTTGAGTCGTTGATGAAAAGCAGAGATAAACGTATTGACACAGCAATCCAAGCGTATACAAATCCTAAAGAAAATAATATTTTACATATATCACCAGCCCAGGTCTTACGACAAGCATTGTCAAGGGAGATAGACATTTGATAAGAACATTTAGGATATCTTGAATCTGGCATCAATAAAAACTTTGTCCAATACGTGGTGCACTTTTCCATATCAGTCACTCCTAGTGGTAAACGACTCAATTCTCCCAACACTGTCTCATTACAAGTTTTGTTTCCAACACTCAAAATCTGTCTACAAAAGTAAAAATGAATTCTCTCAACATTCTCTACGATTATAATGAACTCAAAGGGACTACTAATTTTAGTTCGTTATAACCGTAGTTCGTTATAGGTACATATACAGCATGACTACAGCAAGTAGTCGGGACCAATAAAAAGTAAGTTCGTTATATCCGTCAGTTCGTTATAAGCGTGTTCGTTATAACCGTAGATTACTGTATTTCAGCTCCATAGGTTAAATTAGGTACACCATCTTCTCAAATGGAAAGAGTTACATTTCAACATCTATTCTATACTTTGCGGATTAATATTTGAATGCAAAATGTTATCTGGCTTGTGATAAATGTGAACGAGTTCTACTCCATGATAATTTATTTGTAAAGTTAACTCCAAGGTACATATGTGTAACATACTTCCGTTATAATACCATTTCTCTGACATTTAAGAAAACAAAATCTTCTGAACACTACATTTTTTGTCTTCTTTATTTACCTTCATTCCATATTAACTATAAAAGTCAGACACTGGATCAGTTTGTTGCTGAAGCAGGTATACTGTGTCGGCTGCATTATTCATGGTAATTAAAGGTCTCCAACAAAAATACCTCTGTATTCTGAATGTTTCGTCATTTCAATATATTCGTGCAAAAAGGGGTCAATCAATGATGGACTTGTTGTTGCCTTGTTCCCGCCAAGCATTTGAAATAAACGCTAAATCTATTTTCTGTATTTACACAAGATTTCAACTTCGAGTACGTTGATTTAAGCACATAAAAATATTTCCCGGTACTTCGATTTTTTTTCATAACAAAATTTATCAGAACATGTTGCACTGAATCAAAGAAGTCGACAAATATTTCCTCTTGGCTTTGATAAGAATTTCTGAATGACTGTTGCAGTGTGAAAATGTTAGCTATCGATGAGTATCCTACTCTGTAGCCTGTCTGTTCCTCATAAAACTTACTGTTATTTCTGCCAGATGTGATTCTCTTATCCTTGTGAATATTTTCCCAATAACATTCAATAAACAGATACCTCTACAGATATTTGGTTGTGTATTGTCGCCACCTTTGTGCAACGGTTGAACAATGCCATCACACCATTTCTGTGGAAACCGCCCATCTTCCAAAACTTTATTGAATATAACTAAAAGATAATCATCTCAGTAAGTATTCCTTCAGGTCCAGGAGCTTTTTCTATTCTTAAATTCTTTAATCGCTGAAATTATCTCTTCCCCTGTGATACCACTGTTGAGCTCCTCACTATAAATATCACTTGTCTTTCTCCGATTCCTGTCTAACAAATTGTCAAAATTATCATCTATTGCGTGTTGATTGTTCTCAAATATTTCCTGAAGATGCTGAATCCATCTTTCTGGTGTTGTGTCTGACGAGATGGCGGATTTCCATACGAAATGCTTATTTTGCCCCACAAAACCTTCATGCTATAGTTACATTTATATACTAGTAATTCCCGAACGGTTGTATTCTCATAAACCGCCTTTTCTCTGCAACACACATTTTTTTCATTTCTTCCTTCCTTTAAGATACAGCTTTAAATCAGATTTAGAAGTGCCGTTGGTCTAGTATGTTTCTGAAGGTGTCAGTTTATTTTCCCTCCAATCACTGGTTCATAATTTTGTTTTGATAATACTGTAGACGGAAGTAATGATTGTTTTAATTAATGTTTATAAAAATAAATGCTCAGCAGCGAAGTTTGTACGATATTATTTTTTTAAAAATAGCATACATGTATATTTTTTTACTAATATGTGTTTAAAACAAACTGAACGTATAACATCCAAAATAAGAAGCAGAATCAACATGCATAAATGTGTATTAATTATTTAATATATCATGTTGATAGTGTTAACGCACAAAAGGCGACTATGCCTGTCGTAAGCAGCGACTAACGGGATCGGGTGGTCAGGCTCGCTGACTTGGTTGATGCATGTATCCAAATTGCGTGGATCGATGTTCATGATGTCAATCACAGGACTGTCTGGTTCAGACTCGATTATTTACAGAATTTGGGTTGACAGAATTTTGGGTTGGCTCGGTTCCAAAGTGCTAAATGATGTATCTTGATGTAGTAATATATTACACCTTGTTGAACTATTTATTTGACTATTAAAGCCTATAAAACATAATGAAAGTTTTTTATTTTATTTGTTATAAGTTATATTCTCGTGACATCTCTTGCAAAAGGGGTATGATCGGAACTAATCCATTTTACTAAGTGGGTAACGGGCATTGAATAGTGGGAGAACTCAACCGTGGCATTTGTGATTATAAGGTAGTTGACAAATGGGGCGAGGCCGACAGGACGGTTATTTGACTGCACCAGCCCCGATAACCAGCCTCCGCAGCAGGGTCTCTCAGAATTATCTTCACAGTAACGCCATAAAATTGAAATTGAAAAATATTTTTAAAAAATGAAATCAGTGGGGGTTTATTTATTCCGCCGACCAGGAAAAAGTAACATTTTAAAATACAAAAATTATTAACTGTTGCTACTTACATAAATAAATTAACTAACATACTATAATTAAAATCTGTTGAAAGGTTATCTTATTTTATTTCACAACACAACGAATTATCACGAATCGCGAAAGAAAATAAAAGAACATATTTGAAATAAGATTTTATATTTTTCAACCAGTTGATATTTATTTAACCGGAAACTAATATTAAAAAGCGTCTGACCGGCACAACGCATGGCGCTGGTTGTGCACTACCAACCCTTGGAGAAATGTCCTCTCAAGAGAAGAATCTAGGTTCTTACTTCTACGATCGCAGATCAGGTGTCTGGTTGTATAACTAAACGGTACGCCACCTGTGCCATTGCAAGTATGATCGTCTTGCAGGTGGATAATTGATTATGTGGAGTGGCGTTCAGAGCTGCCGCCGCACATATAGTGTGATTTGACTGTTGTTTTGGATTAAGACAATCACCCTTTTATCGTTTCTCTTCGACTGCAAGTTTTGTTTTGTTTGTATGTTGTTAAACCTCGCACTCAGCAATATTCCAGCTATATGACGGCGGTCAGTAAATAATCGAGTCTCGACCAGACGATCCAGTGATGTACATCACGAACATCGATCCACGCAATGGGGATACGACGACATTCAACCAAGTCAGCGAGCCTGACCATCCGATACCGTTTGTCGCATCGAGTCAGGTTGGGCAGGCAAGTATTTTAACTTTGTATACGGTCATCGCAGGTTAACTGTTTGGTGTACACTTATTGAATTGATTACTTAACTCAAGCCTGTCTCACAGACCATAGAGAATAAATTTTAAAAATGTTCCTATTCACGTCTAGAATGACAAGACAAGTCTTTGATTGCCTCAGCTCTGATATTAAGCATTGTTCTGGGCTTAATTTGGATTTTATTTCTTAATTTGTAAATATACATGATTAAATAGGATAATTTCACTTCTGGGACTAAATGTTAGTCTAACCAAACCCGGGCAAGGACAGTGTTTTGCATAGTGTTTTAATAGTAGCTGCGTTTGGGCGCTATACACACTTGTTTTTTGTGCATTAAAAAAAATATTTTTGGAATATTTGGGTATTTTTTTGGTAATTTTATCCTTGCATAATATATCCATAAACTATGTTTGACGGTTACTTTTGTTGGAGAATTTCTGCGAAGGCATCTGTATACCCGATGAATGAATATATTAAATGCCAGCAGGCCGAATGAGGAGTTTTGTTGCTGTCTGCAGCTCTACACTCTGCATCAGTCTGTCTCCCAGATCCAAGGGAGAAAATTAAAGAGGAGTCGAATTCATGCGTAGACTGATTTGGCAAGTCTAGATTGCCTCAGATCAGAAATTAAGGATTATTCTGGGCTCCATTTGGATTTTATTTTATTTTGTTTTGAAGATATATATTTTTAAATAAGATAACTTCATTTCTGGGACTAAATGTCATACATGAAACAACAGACGTACGAACGTCGCAGGATCGTTACAAGGCTCATAAAGACATTACATTAAACATCCAGATTTTTAAAAATATTAAAGAATATGTATTTCGACGGATGATATTTAAAATAACAAATATGTTTATGGTCGATGTTGACATTTTCCCTGAAGATAATCGATGAAACAGAAGCTGTTGAAATAAGATTCTTACTTCAAATAGATGCTTACAGAATTGTTATTTGAGAAAACGTTCCATAACCTTCTCCACTTTGACAGTCAATGGCATTTCCAGTAATAAATGCAGGGCTCAAAGAATATTTGAAACATATATGTGACATAAATAAAACATATCTGCGACAGCAAAGGTTAAGGGGATAAGGGGGCCTCTGCCAATGTTTCCATATTTGAAATATATAAAGATTAAACAAGATTTAAAAAGTAAGGATAAGAATTTATGGATGAACAACTTCTTTATTACGATTAAGAGCGACGTTTCGGTGTAGGTTCTAACACCCTTATCAAGCGACGTTTTCTTAATAAGGGTGTTAGAACCTACACCGAAATATCGCTCTTAATCGTAATAAAGAAGTTTTTCATCCATAAATTCTTATCCTTACTTAGTACTCCAACTTCTAAATGCCTATCAAAGAAGATTTAGAAAGTTGCTTGTGAGGCTAACATTTGCTGTTGGCGTTCGCCCTTCACTCTTGAAACCCACTTATTCAACCGGTCACTGCATCCTTGAAATGTCGGAACAAAAGGAATTCCAACAACCCCCTACTCCTCATCAGAAACGATTAATGTCACAACTGTGATTCAGGAATCTAACATGAATTGGGCGGTTAGAATCGTCGGAATTCAAGCCCCCGAAACCCGACGGCGGAAACGTTGCTCGTTCTATCAACCAATGGTTTATTTCCTTGCCACACTGACACCCATGCCAAACTGATATAACAGGAATGTAACTGAGTGCGGCGTTAAACAATAAACATTTCCACCATGTGCTGCCTGATACGCCCACTCCAGTCTGAATGCAGGCATTACTGCGTTAACATTATATAAAACACTAATCTGGCCAACGAGACCTTCTATGAATTTTATGAATAATATGTCAAAGTTGTTTAACATTTCACTGGGGTAGCCTACTTGTGAGCTTGCGAGAATTTTGCCTGTGTCAAATTGAACGTTACTGCATAACAGTAACTTGACGCCCGTGACGTCACTGATTTGTATTCCTGTCGCAACATCCGATAATAACAACCGTGAAGCAGTCAGTAGCATTAACAATTCCTGTCAGGTAGTTTGGAGGGGGGCTAATATCAAATCTTGAAGTTAAACATACCGGGCCAGCCACGGAACGACAAAAAATACCGCTTGGCTGTGATAAAGGGGATAAGATACAACGTTGGTGGGTAGCGCAATGTTTGTGAAGTATTTAAAACCCACTTGAATAAACGCCCAAATCATTGAGGTCACTCACCCGAGTTCAATAAACGGTACCTGACATTTTGTGACTAATCTTGGTAGTATAAAAATTCAAACCGTCTGTTATCGGCTTAACGTTTAGGGAAAATGTGTCTGGGGCAGTTTACGTCGCCCACAGGGATATTTCACACATACATATTGCACACACGATGACTTAAGAACTTCAGATGACTTTGAGAACATGAAAATCAGCATGTTCGAACTGCTGAGAGAAGAATATGGAGAGTCTGTGTTATATGGTCTGACAAAGTCTGGCAGGTGGAATGTTGTCACATGACAAGAAATATGACCTCGATCGTCCCGAGACGCCAGATTTCATGGCCCAAATAACTGATGTAAAATTGTTTAAGTTTGTGAAAATCACATGAATTTATATAATATTTTCAATATTTTAACATATTCTAATTAATAACCGTCCATTTTGCATGAACCCGAATGGGAACAAATTGCCCAAATACGCTGAGTGTCTTCTCATCTATTCTTAAGTCACATTAATATGGTCAAACTGTGAACAGTAAAATATCTTTTTACATGACCATACTTGGGTCCAGGCTCCTATTTGTTAACATTGTAGCATGGAGATACAACTCACTGGATAATCGAGGGTGGGGGCCCATGTGTTTTTAGCATTGTAGCATGGAGATACAACTCACTGGATAATCGAGGATGGGGGCCCATGTGTTTTTAGCATTGTAGCATGGAGGTACAACTCACTGGATAATCGAGGATGATCTGCCCATGTGTTTTTAGCATTGTAGCAAGGAGATACAACTCACTGGATAATCGAGGATGGGGGGCCCATGTGTTTTTAGCATTGTAGCATGGAGATACAACTCACTGGATAATCGAGGATGGGGGGCCCACGTGTTTTTAGCATTGTAGCATGGAGATACAACTCAATGGATAATCGAGGATGGGGGGCCCATGTGTTTTTAGCATTGTAGCAAGGAGATACAACTCACTGGATAATCGAGGATGGGGGGCCATGTGTTTTTAGCATTGTAGCAGGAATATACAATTGACTGGATAATCGAAGATGGTCGGTCCACGTGTTTTGTACCATTTTAGCATGAATAGCACTGGATAATCAAAGGAGGGAAAGGTATTTTTATCAGTCAGCGTTGTTTTCGAACGAAATATGTGATACAGCAGACATAGAAAGAACAAAGACGGCGCTATTAATGTTTCAAAGAATCACGAGTTTAACATTTGTATTTGTAAAAGGCATTTTTGTGTTCATCGCGTGGGTGACTCTTCTATATACATAAGACCTTGTCTACCACGACAGGGGTATTAAACATGACTCAGAGATGACGTGCTGGCCCCGTATTAGTCACAGCATGGACTTGAGTAACATGTACAGGGTGGCTGAAAAGTTCTGAGCCTAACTATGATGGATTGCGTTTATGGAGTTGGTTCCTGATTATTTTTCAAAATAATCCCCTCCGAGAATCACACACTGGAAGCCAGCGAGCCTGGATCTCGCAAGTCTGGAATGCTTCCTCCTGGTGGTGTGAACACCTCCACAGCAGTAATGACGTCATCATCATTTACATAATGTTTGTCCGACTGTTCTTTCTTCAAACTTTGGGGGCGGTCGGGTAGCCTAGTGGTTAAAGCGTTCGCTCGTCACGCCGAAGACCCGGGTTCGATTCCCGACATGGGTACAATGTGTGAAGCCCATTTCTGGTGTACCTCGCCGTGATGTTGGAATATTGCTAAAGCGGCGTAAAACCATACTCACTCACTCTTCAGGTTTTGGAATAGGTGAAAACCTGACTGTGTACAATCTGGTGAATACAGAGGATGGTCAATTCGTCCAAAGCCACAGTCGTGCACAGGTACATTGTCCTGGTGGAACTGAACACATTTCGTGACGTAATCCCACGCATCTAACGAGTAGCAGATGAGCATAATGTTGACTTTTATGGTCTGACCTTTCTGAAGGTTGACCGTCAGTGGCCAGCTAGCCGATGGAACGTATCTTCCCATCTTTGGATTAGAGACGTTAGATGTTTCCATTGCTTTGACTGGTGTTTAGTCTGTGTCCGATAATGATGAGCCCATGGTTACAAACAGCTCAACAAAATCACCTGGGTCTGCTTCAAAACGGCGTCAATTCTCACGAGAGATGGTGAACCTGGAGCGCTTCGGATCAGGCGTCAGAAGCCTTGGAACCCAGTGTGCTGAAGCCTTTGTCATGCCCAGTTCATTCTTCAGAATCTTTTCAGCTCTCTCACGAAAGATGCCTACTGTATGGGCTGGGTGACATGTCGTCGATAACCCTTAATCTTATCATGTATTTTATCAACAATTTCCACTGTCGTGGCAGCTGAAGATCATCCTGTTCATGAAGCATCTTCGAGGCTCTCTCTTCCCCCACTGAACTACGCTGCCCATCTCTTAACAGTGGCAAAGGAAGGAGCATCTTCCCCTAAAGTATGGCTGGCTGTTAGGGATGGATACTCGACGACAGTGCAGATGCCAATTTTGTCCATATTCATCAACAGAGAATACTTTGTCGCTTTGATACCTCAGACATTTACTCAGATACCTCAGGGTATTTGGTTCAAACGCAGCCTTTGAGCATGGAAAGTAATAATACTTAACACATGGCTCAAAGACTCAAAAGTCAAAGCAGTGGAAACATCTGTTCGTCCGAAGAAGGCAAAGTCTGTTGCATCAGCTGGCAAGGTGATTGTTTTGGTTTTCCGGGGTTCCAAAGGAACCCTACTGGTGGACTACCTCCCAAAAGGGCAGATCATTAATGGTCAATATTGTGTTAATCGCTGAGGCAACAGCGTGTTTTGGAAAGAACTGTCAGGCAAGCATTATCGAAATGATGAGAACATTTCTGATGTGGATGACATTGTATACCACCAGGAGGAGAGAGTGAGTATGGTTTTACGCCGCTTTTAGCAATATTCCAGCAATATCACGGCGGGGGACACCAGAAATGGACTTCACACATTGTACCCATGTCGGGAATCGAACCCGGGTCTTCGGTGTGACGAGCGAACGCTTTAACCACTAGGCTACCCGACCGCCCCACCACCAGGAGGAGAGCCTTCTACCCAAGAAGGACCACGGCACTCCACATCGTTGGCAGAAGCATGTGGATCTCGGAGGGGATTGTGTGAAAAATTAATAATCAACCAGTCCATAATAGTTACCCTCAGTCACCCCTCGTGGTATAATGCAACATATTGAAGTCCCCCAAGTCAGTGAGTATTCACCAAAGAGGTTTACATCAACCTAGGCTCGGTGCCTTACGGTCATCCTTCCATGACAACGTTCATCGTTGTTCATGCTGTCAATCACTGGTTTGTCTGGTCCTTAATCGATTACATACAGGCCGCCGTCATATAGCTGGAATATTTCCGAGTGCGGCGTTAAACAACAAACGAAAAAGTCATCACCGATCACACTCGACGGTGTGAGTGGGACATATCAGCAGTATTTTAGGCGTGATTAATGTACGACAAGGGTGTCTTGTTGGAGACAGAACAGGCTCGGAGTTGTGTCTGGCCCGACACGAAATGACCCACAGACCGTTCCGCCATCGCTGATTTTCTTACATTTCATCTCGTCGTGACGGCATTCAAAAAATCGATTGAACAGATAATTCACATATTTTTTTTCTTTTAGGGTTAAATCATTATGTCTGCTCTGACACCGTACACGTAAAAGACGGCGACTTGAATAATATCTACATTGTTCGCCTGGACGCACTGATCGAGACAGAATATATTAACTTACTTTGTAGCTCTGTTCATGTCAGGTTGACTTAGTGGTCGAGGGGGACGAGTAATATCTTTAGGCTCCCCGCGTTCCAAGTCCCTGCATCTCCTAATACAGAAACAGAAACAAATCTAAGAATATATTATACGTGCCTGGTGCGAGCACATTTTTTTGTTTAGAAAGTCGAATATATAAATAGGAAGTGATTTCATGGAGTTTGATTGGCTAACCAAGCAATCATTTTGCGTTTATATTCCCATAAACCGAAAAATATTAGGACACGCCCAGTGGCGGAGTACTGTTTCCTGATTGGCTGATAGTAGGGTGGGCGGGGATCCGGTTGCATTATTGCTATGGTTCTGATTTCGTATTGCATGTCTCCACTGTTAATGGTTAAATAAGCAGTCTGTGACGTTATTATTGCTGACTTATTTATTTATTTATTTATTTATTTATTTATTTATTTATTTATTTATTTATTTATTTATTTATTTATTTATTTATTTATTTATTTAAACGAACTGACTTTTTACGAAATGACATTGTTTATGGAGGCATAAACGTAAATCCGCTCTTAATTAGATATTTAGATTTTTTCAGGAATTCACTTAATCCTTAACTAGCAGGTACATTTTCTTTTTAATTAATTGCCATTTCTTTCTACACATAATTATAAGTATCTTTCTGTATCCGTATCCATATATTTTAAGTCTCTATTCTTATCTCTCTTTTTAATATAATTACCCCCTCCGCCGTGACATTGCTGGAATATTGCTTAAAGTGCGTAAGAACATACTCACTCAAACTGTTTATATTTCATGTAATGCAATTAAGAAACAATATTGTTGATGTGTGATGTGAAGATTACGTTGGCTGCATTGTAACTTCAGCTCTATGGGCCGATGGCATGCATCCATGGTGAATAAAGATGACGGTGATGATGATGATGATGATGATGATGATGATGATGGCTCACTAACTCATTCTATTCGCCTTTGTTTTATAGTTTGTCTTGTTATGTGTCAAACAGCCACACACTACACGCGTGTTCCATAAGGACATACTTTTTTTCTAGTTTTAAGTAAATTTATATTGTAAAACGCATAGCACAGGGCTTTCTCAAATCAACTTAAAATTTGACTAGGTTCGGTTACGCGCTAAAAAAGGATATTGATTACTGACTTTTTCGTTTTAGTCAAATCTCTTGGTGTAGTTTTATTGTCAAAATACCGTCGGCAGTATAAAACAATCCTGCCATTCTGACAATGTTTTCTTCTTCCGAAATGTCGATTTTTAAGGTCGGTAGATAGGCCTTGATGTAGAATATTCTTAGAAACAGTGCTCAGTGCTATGCTCAACCTCATGGGGATTCTAGGTTAGAATAGGTCCCCAGCACCCTATGCTAACCTCATGGGGATTCTGGGTTAGAATAGGTCCCCAGCAACCTATTCTAACCTCATGGAGATTCTGGGTTAGAATAGGTCCCCAGCACCCTATGCTAAACCTCATAGGGATTCTGGGTTAGAATAGGTCCCCAGCTCCCTATGCTAACCTCATGGGGATTCTGGGTTAGAATAGGTCCCCAGCTCCCTATGCTAACCTCATGGGGATTCTGGGTTAGAATAGGCCCCCAGCTCCCTATGCTAACCTCATGGGGATTCTGGGTTAGAATAGGTCCCCAGCACCCTATGCTAAACCTCATAGGGATTCTGGGTTAGAATAGGCCCCCAGCACCCTATGCTTGTCGTAGGAGGTGACGTAATGGACCGATCAGACACGGGGACGTAATGGACCGATCAGACTCGGGGACGTGATGGACCGATCAGACTCGGGGACGTAATGGACCGATCAGACTCGGGGACGTAATGGACCGATCAGACACGGGGACGTGATGGACCGATCAGACTCGGGGACGTAATGGACCGATCAGACTCGGGGACGTAATGGACCGATCAGACACGGGGACGTAATGGACCGATCAGACTCGGGGACGTGATGGACCGATCAGACTCGGGGACGTAATGGACCTATCAGACTCGGGGACGTAATGGACCGATCAGACACGGGGACGTGATGGACCTATCAGACACGGGGACGTGATGGACCGATCAGACTCGGGGACGTAATGGACCGATCAGACTCGGGGACGTAATGGACCGATCAGACTCGGGGACGTGATGGACCTATCAGACTCGGGGACGTGATGGACCGATCAGACTCTGGGACGTAATGGACCGATCAGACTCGGGGACGTGATGGACCGATCAGACCTGGGGACGTGATGGACCGATCAGACTCGGGGACGTGATAGACCGATCAGACTCGGGGACGTAATGGACCGATCAGACTCGGGGACGTAATGGACCGATCAGACTCGGGGACGTAATGGACCGATCAGAATCGGGGACGTGACTGATAGCAGGAGACCGTGTCCCGACAGCGTGGATCGTTGCTCATAATATCAATCAGTGGATTGTCTGGTCCAGATTGGATTATTTACAGGGCGTCGGCATATATATTTTTTATTGCAGCGTTAACCAAGAAACAAACAAACATACAAACTTTGATTGGACCCCACAATACTTGAGTAAGCGATTACCACTTGTAGAAAGCAGCTTTAACGTGGAAGTGATCACTAATGCGACGAGTACGTCAGTCAAGGACTTTTTAATGAAGTCACCGATTTATTTCGTTTTGTCACAGTGACCGAGTTTGTCGTGCGGTCATTGTGCCCTGGACATTGAACGAGCTTATCAGAAAGTGGTAGTGAACCGTTTGCACCTACCTCACACTCTATAACAGGCACTGTATATAACAGCCATTAAATTCAACCGATAGATACAGCTGAACAATGTCACAGTTATCATATGCAACTAGCGTGGCAGTTGCGCCCCACAGACGTACCAGGATCCGCTGATTGTTGGCCCTAATCATTAGCCTTAGTTTGTTAACACTTATCCCATTTTCGTGATCTTAATCTCAGTAATAAACTACGATACATGTGTCACTTTAGGTCTACCCTCCAAAACAAACTAACAGGCGAAGAATCAACTCACTCACTCACTCACTCACTCACTCACATCCTTTAGACGCTACATACCTTTTTTTATTTTTTATTCCTTTATAATCCCATGTTCATGTTACGGGGACACAACGCATGTTCAATTAACTCGATAACGGTTTAAGACAAGTCACCGTTACATTATACTACCTGACCCGTGATGATTCGGGTGGAATAGGTCTTCAGCAACCCATGCTTGCCGTAAAGGGGTAGAATAGGTCTTCAGCAACCCATGCTTGCCGTAAAAGGTGACTATGCTTGTCATAAAAGGCGACTAACGGGATCGGGTGGTCAGGCTCGCTGACTTGGTTGATGCATGTCATTGATCCCAATTGCGCGGGATCGATGCTCATGATATTAATCAATGGATTATCTGGTACAGACTCGATTATTTACAGACCGCCGTCATATAGCTGGAATATTGCTGAGTGCGGCGTTAAACAACAAACCAACCAACAACCAAGCAACATTATACTCCCAGTTGACATTCCGTTTGTCTTAAACTATGGATACCGGGGTTTATATCGATGATCGCTAGGATGAGTAAACGGTATTTTTATGTCAGCTGTCTACATACATTACCAAACATAACAACATACGCATGAATGAAATTCGAGACATAAAAGATGCTAAATCTGCAGTTTAACCTCACAAACATCCTTGGCACAATCAATATACGTCCAGTTATCCGCACCTGGAGACATGTTGAAGGATCAGACCTAAATGACCGTACTGTCACAACCATAATATCAGGGTATTCAATCAATCAAGTTTATTTCGTTTAATTCAGGCTACATGGCCCATAGTACAGTTGTAAGATAAATTATATTTACGGTCACGTGTCCAGGATGTTACATCTCTGTCGATCTCATTTCAAATAGTTTACATAAATATAAAGCTATCAAGCGGAGTACATTAATAACACAGGAGTTAAATTAATTTGCAAACGTAGTATTACTTTAATAATATTTCAGTAAAGAGGAAAGAAAAAAAAAATTCTCAAGTGAATAAATTTCTTACATACAAAAAAGACATGGTATTCATCCTCTACTTAATGAAGGTCATAGTCAGTCTTTACATATAGATTCTGTATGAGGTATATTTAACAATGACCTTTTACGCGTGATGTATGTCATAGATCCCAATTGCGTGGATCGATGCTTATGTTGTCAATCATTGGATTGTCTGGCCCAGACTCGATTACTTACAGACCGCCGTCATATAGCTGGAATATTGCTGAGTGCGGCGTTAAACAACAAACAAACAAACAAACAAACAAAACGAATATTATTTACTCGAGTGTTCTGAAGAGATCGAAATTTACACATTGCTCTAACTAATCGTTTGTCTCTGAGCACACTTATATATAATTCGAGTTGCGGAAGAGATTGTATATCAGCATAATGCACTTAAAAAATAGACGACTCGAAACTGCGGTACGATGCTTGGAAACAGATATCTCTTAAGCGTCTTCTAAATGCAGACAGAGCATTTATATATTAGGATAATATCCTAGACACACTGGCACCCAAAAACGGTCAGTACATAATCGAGTACGGACCAGACAATCCTGTGATCGACCTTATGAGCATCCATCTACACAACTGGGATACGCTGACAACCATCAATCATGTCAGCGAGCCTGGCCATCCGATCCCTTTAGTCGCCTCTTAAGTCAAGCATGGGTTGCTGAAGATCAACAAGCATGTTGCTGTTATCATTATTTACAGATTAAAATAAAAAATGCAGCAAAAAGGGTTTGGGTGATCCTGGCACAGTCAGGCTGGTTAGGTTCATCATCAGCTCAGGGCCCTTGCCCCCTCTACACGCAGCCCAGACAGCCAATGGGACTTCTCCCAGGAAGCGCTGCCTAGCCAAACCCACCAAGAATGTTTCGGAGAATGTGAAGACTCCCCAACACTGCAGCCTTCTGCATTACCCAGATTGTCAGCAGGGCTCTAATCCTGGTAGCAAACCTGGGTACTCTCCCAATCTGTCATCAGATTGGGAGGTACCAAACTTTAGGCACCGAGAACAATGGGGAGTCGGACAACTTGGTACTTGGGATTAAAGCGTTATTATTATTATTATTATTATTATTATTATTATTATTATCATTATTTTTATTGTTGTTGCTTTCTAAATATGAAAGTCATTCAAGATTTCTATATCTATCATCAAACTTAATTTGCAGTGTACAATGGAGAAAATAAATATCAAATACATATCCCATCATATTTTGAGAGTTTCTCCATTTCCGACGAGATAACAGCAAATACTTCATATCAGACACAATGGCATGGTTTGAAACGAAATTTGTCTTGTAATCAAATTCTGACCATCTTTTTGAGGTTTGTTTGGCCCTGTGACAGACTCAGAGGCACATAATGTTGTCTTGGGGATTAATCTGACATAGATATGCTAATATTATAACGTTTCTCGCAGTGCGTCGCGCATCATGTTATTCTGAGTCTGATGTGTAGACGTGAGAACGATGAGGGGAGTAACAGTCACTGAATTGTTGACAGGCATAATACCACAGGACAAGTTGTCTCGTCTCAGTGGCTATTGTCTCGTTATCAAAATATATTTAAATATTGTTACCAAACACCATGCGACATCTTCTGTCATCACAAATAGACATTAACCCAGTATTTAACACGTGGTATATAACACGTGAGATCAAATCGACATAAGGCGTATCACTTAGTGGCGCAACTGTATCATCACACGAATGGCTAGACTTGCACGGGTCTTTAAGGGGCGGTCGGGTAGCCTAGTGGTTAAAGCGTTCGCTCGTCACGCCGAAGACCTGGGTTCGATTCCCGACATGGGTACATTGTGTGAAGCCCATTTCTGGTGTCCCCCGCCATGGCATTGCTGATATATTGCTAAAAGCGGTGTAAAACCATACTCACTCACAAATCTAGATTTGCCTATCAGGAGGATAGAATTACCATACATCCATGGACTTTTCTTTCAGTACAGCCTTGGAGCAAGGCTAACAAATGGCGAACCTGTTCCCGAGGCTATTGTGTCGGCATTAAGAGACGCATCCACTATGATTAAACAATGGTATGTGATTTCCATCATGAATATATGCAGTTAACACTTATATTAACCACGACACGCTAGCATATGTCATAACAGCACTGCAGCTGCCTGAGTCACATTGTCAGGTCATTCAACAACAGTACTTTTCCACGTGATACATAACCTATCGTTGCCTGTCAGTCAAACAACATGTTTGACTATTCACAAAGTACGAAATGACACAGAATCCGTCTTTTTTTTCACTCTCAAACTTTGGACTCCAACCCACACATGTTAGACAGACCGACTTTCTGAAAAAAATTGTTGTTGTCCGACTACAGTGCATCTGTTAATCATGAATTTGATCTAAAAAATGAGCAATTACCAAACGTGAAAAACAGAACAAGAATTAAAGACCGGCACCCAAGCATGAAAATAAAATCATTGATTTCGAATGTCTCTGCTGAGATTATCTTATCTGCCTGTAAGGCCAGGGTCATAAGTGAAGAATGGAATTTTCTTTCAGAGTAGTGAGTGAGTATGGTTTTACGCCGTTTAAAGCAATATTCCAGCAATATGACGGCGGGGGACACCAGCAATGGGCTTCACACATTGTACCCATGTCGGGAATCGAACCCGGGTCTTCGGCGTGACGAGCGAACGCTTTAACCACTAGGCTACCCGACCGCCCTTCTTTCAGAGTAAAGATATGCAGCTCATAGTAATTTTTAAATTGGAAAGTATGGCCGTGTGACTTAAATCAATTTTGCTTTACAGTATAGCATTACTAGTTAGTGTAAAACTGAGAAGGCTTAGCAGTACCAATACCTCGGCATCGGATAATCTTTCACATTAAAAAAACAATACAAAAGGGGATGGGGTGAGATTCAGACGATGATGACCATTTTCACTTCCAGCGAGTGGGACAGTGTATATACTCTCCAAATACAGAACAAGAATTAACAAGTATATATATATACACTTCAAAAAAGAAACGCAAAACGGATAGTTTTGTCCACAAACGAGGTGCAAAATGAAGAGGTTTAATTTGTTATAGTGTCAGTGACAAATTTCTCGGATCAAAATGATCACAACAAGGACATGCAAACCATGAGTCGGGAAACACGTACGATCCAGTGCATCAACAAAAGGGCCATGGAGCTGCACGTACTCCACGTACAGCAGCACTATGAACAGTATTAAAGTGAAGGGTTTTTGATTGCCTGGCATCTGGTCAATCGAACAGTGACAGTTAAACAACATGCCAAGATTAACAGAAGTGCAAAGAAACTATCGATTCCAACGCGTTATTGATGGTAGCTGACCTTCACCTTGGACTTTTCCCATGTACCGATAACCGAGATGACTACAGTTACCAGTTCTCTCCACAACATTTTAGCTCAATACCTTGTATTAAATTTCTATACACTTAAAACATGATCAAATTGTTTGAAAAAAATGTCCATAAATCATATGTCCATTTATTGACTGGATCGGAAGGACTGAAAAAGCTTATTTCCGTACAGTTGGTGATGGCGCAACGTGGCTGAGACACCAGTCATTTGACTCTCGGATAGCACAACATTTCACTCAGACGGAAATAAATCAAACGTCCCCGCGGTTCTAGTAAACTTGGTTCTGTCTACAAAAATCATTACCTGTCGGCATGTAGAATGCGTAAGCGTCTAATCTTTGGACAAGCAAGCGAGCCAGTCTTAAAGTTCTGCCATCTTAACGTGTTGTCTCGACAAGCGGATCAATAAACATGATGATAGCCACGATGGATCTACATATCTGGGATTTCAATCAGGGTGAATGTTTGGTCAGAGCGAGTTATCCCCCTTGACGGTCATCACATCAAGCTCCTCGCAGCGATAAATCGTTCCTGTGTATGAAAATACCAGGCTGGTAACCAATTTGCCACGCCCTGTTATGGAGCTTGTATATATTCGTTAAATACGATTCGAATACCTAAGTACCTAAAACGATACGAATACCCTACTGTTACTATGTTGTTTTAATCGATGAATAAATCCTTGAAGATCCGGGGTAGAATAGGTCTTCAGCAACATATGCTTGCCGTAAAAGGCCACTATGCTTGTCGCAAGATCGACTAACGGGATCGGGTGGTCAGGCTCGCTGACTTGGTTGATGCATGTCATTGATCCCAATTGCGTAGATCGATGCTCATGAAGTCAATCGCTGGATTGTCTGGTCCAGACTCAATTATTTACAGACCACCGTCATATAGCTGGAATATTGCTGAGTGCCACACACACGCACGCACGCGCGCATGCACGTCGCTATATTAGTGCAATATCTTGGGCGCGACATTAAACCCAAGTTCACCTCACCTCTCATTCAACAGATCAGTATTTATTCTTGATTCTATGGTAGGGTAGCCCAGTGGTTGAAGCGTTCCCTCGTCACGTCCGGGTTCTATTCCCTACATTGGTACAACGGCGTAAAATCCAATTCCCTCACTCACTAGTTTTGACATTATTTATAGTACTCGCATCTTATTTTTCACCTGACACTGAGCCAAACTCTGTACTTGAAGTAATACAATCTTTCTTCCCATGTCCAATATACATACTCGTTTGAAGGATGATGATATATTAGGATGTAACCTGTGCTTCAGCAATGGCGCGACGCCCTGTCCCTCCCCACAACGACGCTGACAGAAACGAGGGCGTGGAGAAGATGCATGGAGAGGGCAGACCAAAAAACACATCCCCAGTTCGATTTGGCATTTCAAATTCTATCTCAATTAAAATACGTATTCATAGGAGAATTGCGATTTGGCACATTAACTTGTTTAAAATGTCGTTTTGACATAGCCCTGGTTACGCAAGCTTGATGCTATTCAAGTAACATCACGCGTAAGCACATTTACATAAGTTGCAAAAGGGACATTAATTATTGTTAATAGATCTTATCAGTACTGGTTGATAAATCGTTACGTCAGACGTGTCATCGAGGGGTCAAAGCCACATGAAGGCAATTGGCCATCTGCTGCTAATGGATCTGTACGTGTTGCTGGTGGCGATATGCTTCGCCGGGGACCGAGGGAGTTTCATACCTGGTCCTTTTAAAACGATACTGTTAGAGCAGACGTTCCATGTTTAAACGACTCATACATATTAAAATTCACTATCGTGTTAAACAAGTAATGTATTCTACTATCAAATCCGTTTTAATGTAATTATCCAGCTTAGCCGACTCTCTCATTACACGAGTGAACCTGTGAAGATCCGGGATAGAATAGATCTTCATCAACCCATGCTTGTAAGAGGCGACTAACGGGATCGGGTGGTCAGGCTCGCTGACTTGGTTAGATGCATGTCATCGTATCCCAGTTGCGCAGATCGATGCTCATATCTTATCCAGACTCGATTATTTACAGACCACCGTCATATAACCGGAATACTGCGTTAAACAACAAGCAAACAAACAAACATAATCAGGGCGCGAGTGGGTACTTTATTACGTTACCAAATACTATGATCTTACATAACAGTACTTCTATATTTGCTTTCAAAAGGTGTAGGGGCGGTCGGGTAGCCTAGTGGTTAAGGCGTTCGCTCGTCACGCCAAAGACCCGGGTTCGATTCCCGACATGGGTACAATGTGTGAAGCCCATTTCTGGTGTCCCCCGCCGTGATATTGCTGGAATATTGCTAAAAGAGGCGTAAAACCATACTCATTCACTCACTCACTCACTCAAAAAGTGTAAATATGAAAATGGATTCGTATAGCTATTAAAGCACAAATATCCATGCATGAGATATTCACCCACATTCAGGACAGCAATAAATTATTATATATAGTTATGAAGCGTGTCTTAGTCTCCTGTTTGTCCAGGAGAGAAAGTAAATACAAGGAGGCGTTATGACTGACACCAACCTGCTTACCTAATGTATACTCGTATAGTGTATATGTAGACACCCAGGGTTCATCGCGTTGCCACGGTGAAGATGCAACACTCCTAACGTAGCCCCACAACGTGTTGACACGGTTGGATATTAAAAATGAATACTCGCAATTGACAAGATTACACCTACTTGAGTATCGCGACAAGAGGTGTTGACCAATAGTAAATTACAACTTCAACATCCAAGTACAGCACAATATGATCATTGTAAATACTTTAAAACGCCTTGTTCAAATAACGTTGAGAGCCACATATGTGGCCAATGAGTCATTGAGATTACATTTAGATATTTGCGTCAATATTTGACGAAGGTCGTTTCAAACACACTCTCATATACCACACCTACAAATAAAGTGTCAATTATCTTATAAGCGTTAATTCATTCTAAAGACGGATTAAGCCATGTCAGGCGTTATTAATAACGGTGTGCATCTACGTTAAACGGATGTATTCGTAATAAATGATATCCATGTTCAGGGTCTATCTATTTTAATAAGAGTCCGGATCGAGGAACGTAAACAATCTGGCTAAGTTTGTTTGCGATGCACCTGAGTTGTATTAGAGTACTTCTCTCGGCGTTTCATTTGAAGAACATGACGATGTTACAGAACAGTTTATGAGCAATAACTATTTTACACACGCTGTGAACATGCTTCCCTGTAGAACGGGGGCGATCTTTGGATAGCGACACAAAGAGAAAAGGATCCTTTTAAATAGCTTACAATATGTGAGTGGATTTAAAAAGATAGAATAAATATTCCAAGATTAATAAAAGTGTAAACGGTTATTTCATATTCAACAAAAAACTTAACAGTGAAAGAGTCCGCGTTATTTGAATAATATTATTTTTTAGCGTACAGAAACACTAGACACTTCGGTAGTTTAAAGAATTTTGTTAAAAAGTCGCCAATAATCTTACAGCAGACATCCGGCAGACTGCATTTTATCTTTGAAAATCAACATAAACATACTTAAACATACATAGAACTGTGTTGGATTTTCATCTGTAAAACTGTCAAATTACGCATAAACTAACGGACAGTGTGCGCGAACCTGTCTTAACTGAAAACTCACGTTGCTTGAGTTAGTAGAACGATAATCATACTTAGACCAGTTGCACTTGAGTAAGGATGAGTTGGGTTAAACCGCGCTTTTGACCGTAAAGTAAACTACGGTTATAACGAACTCAGCGGGACTACTAATTTTAGTTCGTTATAACCGTAGTTCGTTCTACGCATATATACAGCATAATTACAGCAAATAGTCGGGACTAAAAAAGTAAGTTCTTTATATCCGTCAGTTCGGGAATGGTTCTGAGAAACATAATCAGGGCGAACCGGGATTCGAACCCATGATCGATCATAGTTTCTGCAGTGCCTAAGGGACGCAACTCTGCACATCGAATTGCACCTGAAGAACAAACTGAGGGTGCCGTTCACAAATTGATCTTAGCGCTAAGATGGTCGCTACTCCCTGACATCAGATACGACAGTCGCTGGGATTGCTTTGGGGAACGACAGACAGGGTTCAAGACTTTAGTCAGCCGCACACATCATTGTTACAATTATTTACCTTGTATCCATTATTTGTTTGTTGTTTAACGCTACACTCAGTAATTTACCAGCCATATGACGTCAGTCTGTAAAGAATCCAGTGATTGAAATCACGAGCATCGATCCACGCAGTTGGGATACGCTGACATACATCAACCAAGTCAGCGAGCCTGGTCACCCGATCCCGTTAGTCGCCTCTTACGACAAGCATGTTTGCCTCTAAGAAAAGCATGTGTTGCTGAAGGCCTATACTAACCCGGATCTTCAGGGTCCCCCATTGTGATGTGAAAATCGGCACAGCCAACGATATAACGTGCACGTAACTGCAGAAGAGTAGACACAATTCACAGTGTCTGATGAGAAAGTCGTTCTTAGATTGTCGCTTATTGTAATTCACACAATAAGTCACACGATAAGTCCCAGGATAAGAATTTTGTTTTGAATGTATCTGTAGCCAAAACTCATTCATCGACGCGCGCCATCATTCGTGACGTCATATAGGACATCCTCAGAACTTTAACAACTGGTGCTGGAGCATGTTGTTTTTCGCTGCGATTTGCAATATTCCGCGTTAAACAACAACCAAACAAACAAACAGCCACATGATGATTGGGAGGCCAAAATAGCTCGTACACATTGTATCTATGTAGGGAATCAACCCCGAACGTTCCGCGTGATGAGCCAATGTTTTAACCACTGAGCTACTCCAAGGTCTTTAATGATCACGTTCCTTGTTATAAGTGAGTGAGTGAGTGAGTATGGTTTTACGCCGCTTTTAGCAATATTCCAGCAATATTACGGCGTGGGACACCAGAAATGAGCTTCACGCATTGTACCCAAGTCGGGAATCGAACCCTGGCCTTCGGCGTGACGAGCGAACGCTTTAACCGCTAGGCTACCCCACCGCCCCTTTCTTGTTATGATTATATTGTTATAAGATTCAGATTAATGCATATGTTCCTTTGTCTGGTGTGTAACAAGACAAGTCTGTTAACTATCCCTCCTCCGTGCACGTGTGCGGTGCAATCGTACCCGTCATTTCAGTGAAAGAGATACATTTATTCACCGATATTATTCTCATGTTTCAAGACGTTAAGCTCATTTATCTTCCCCGAACATAAACACAAAGATCGTAAACAAAACCACACATCAGTCTCCCGTATCAAGCTCTCCCTACACGTGAATCAACAACCGCCTCTTTCTGCCCAACCAAACCACAGGGCGGGCCGTCTACCACCCCTCCCCCTAAAGTATCCTCTAGCCCCACCCCCAGGGTCAATTAAGCCCCAGCCATATAACACCCATTTCCTCATCAGTGTAGTGAGCGATCTGCGTTTTAATCGTATAGTGGCTGTTGTATCATTTTACCTCTCAAACGCCTATCGCGCCGGCGGAGTTGATCAGGCTGGCCCTGTGACACAGAAATGCAGATGGGTCGGGTCGCCCTGCCCTAGACAAGCCCGCATTGTTAAAAGCCGATAAATACCATATATGTTGTCAATGTCGCTTGAGATACATACCTGTCTTCAGTTCAACAGGCATAATTTATTAATAAATCAGGCTTGCCACGTCTTTCTCTGTGGCCCGTATAGGTTCTATATTGCAGATCGGCAAGGATGGGTTTGATGTCACGATATTTCCTTGTGATCTCATGTAGCCACTGTCTATACCTGGGGCTCCTCGTTACAACCCTGTTAATGGACATACAGGGGACAGCGCGAGCTTATAGGTCTAAAGACAGTCGTGGACACACATAGGGCACAGAAGTCGCACATACCAGCACAGAGCAGACAGTGTGTGATTGTCATCTGGCCATTAGCCGGCTTCAACCTATCCGGCTGATCAAAGATGATCAAATAAAGACAGTTTAGGAAAGTGTTGTATGGAAATGTGTTTTACCTCTTTAACCGTTCAAAGAACAACTGATTGTGCAGCTTATATATGCATCATGTGGGTCTGAGGTCTGATTCATGTCTGTATTGCTGGCAGTTTATGTCTGCATCTGATCATAGGAACTTGCAGAGAAATGCATAACGCAATCATTATGCGAGGTAAAAATCTCACCTAAAGGCCGAAGAAGGTATATTTTGCAAGGTATAATGCGTTTTGTTATGAATTTCAGAACATAATCCTATTATCTGATCTGTCAGCTGTATGTGTTTATGCAATACAAACATCTGGCAATTGTTTTGTACAAACTGGACCCACATGTCTGGTCCTTGTTTTTCTGTACCAGTGCATTCCATATATAATCATATATCAATATGGTATTTCCTTACCTATTTAGATGGCCATACCTGTCTATATTCCCGTATCTGTTTGTATTTCCGCACCTGTCTGTATTCCCGTATCTGTCTGTGTTTCCGTACCAGTCTGTATTCCCGTATCTGTCTGCATTTCCGTACATGTAAGTGTTTCCGTATCTGTCTGCATTTCCATACCTGTAAGTGTTTCCGTATCTGTCTGCATTTCCATACCTGTAAGTGTTTCCGTATCTGTCTGCATTTCCATACCTGTAAGTGTTTCCGTATCTGTCTGTATTTCCGCACCTGTCTGTACGCCCGTATCTTTCTGTACGCCCGTTTCTGTCTGTATTTCCGTATGTGTATATCCCAACACTTGTCTGTATTTCCGCACCTGTCGGTATTTCCAAATCTGTATTTCCGCACCTGTCTCTCTTTCCATATCTGCATTTCCGCACCTGTCGGTATTTCCATATCTGCATTTCCGCACCTGTCGGTATTTCCATACTTGTCAGTGTTTCCCCACCTGTTTGTATTACCGTATCTATCGACATTTCCGCACATTTCTGTATTTTCGCACCTGTGTGTATTTCTGCACCTGCCTCTCTTTCCATATCTGTATTGCAGCACCTGTCTATATTTCCATACACGTCAGTGTTTCTGTATCTGTATTTCCGTATCTGTCTGTATGTCTGTTTCTGCATCTGCATATGCGTATCAGTATTTGCGTTAGTATCTGTCAGTGGTTCCCTATCTGTTTATTTTCGAATCTACCTGTCTTTAAATATATGTCTGTATGTCCGTGTTTGAATTTCGTAAGTGTTGTTATCTCTGGAGTGTATGTGTCTGTGTGACAGTGTCAGTGGTGAGTGTATGTGTCTGTGTGACAGTGTCAGTGGTGAGTGTATGTGTCTGTGTGACAGTGTCAGTGGCGAGTGTATGTGTCTGTGTGACAGTGTCAGTGGTGAGTGTATGTGTCTGTGTGACAGTGTCAGTGGTGAGTGTATGTGTCTGTGTGACAGTGTCAGTGGCGAGTGTATGTGTCTGTGTGACAGTGTCAGTGGCGAGTGTATGTGTCAGTGTGACAGTGTCAGTGGCGAGTGTATGTGTCTGTGTGACAGTGTCAGTGGTGAGTGTATGTGTCAGTGTGACAGTGTCAGTGGCGAGTGTATGTGTCTGTGTGACAGTGTCAGTGGCGAGTGTATGTGTCTGTGTGACAGTGTCAGTGGCGAGTGTATGTGTCAGTGTGACAGTGTCAGTGGCGAGTGTATGTGTCTGTGTGACAGTGTCAGTGGCGAGTGTATATGTCTGTATGACAGTGTCAGTGGCCAGTGTATGTGTCTGTGTGACAGTGTCAGTGGCGAGTGTATGTGTCTGTGTGACAGTGTCAGTGGCGAGTGTATGTGCCTGTGTTACAGTGTCAGTGGCGAGTGTATGTGTCTGTGTGACAGTGTCAGTGGCGAGTGTATGTGTCTGTGTGACAGTGTCAGTGGCGAGTGTATGTGTCTGTGTGACAGTGTCAGTGGCGAGTGTATGTGTCTGTGTGACAGTGTCAGTGGCGAGTGTATGTGTCTGTGTGACAGTGTCAGTGGTGAGTGTATGTGTCTGTGTGACAGTGTCAGTGGCGAGTGTATGTGTCTGTGTGACAGTGTCAGTGGTGAGTGTATGTGTCTGTGTGACAGTGTCAGTGGCGAGTGTATGTGTCTGTGTGACAGTGTCAGTGGCGAGTGTATGTGTCTGTGTGACAGTGTCAGTGGCGAGTGTATGTGTCTGTGTGACAGTGTCAGTGGCGAGTGTATGTGTCTGTGTGACAGTGTCAGTGGCGAGTGTATGTGTCTGTGTGACAGTGTCAGTGGCGAGTGTATGTGTCTGTGTGACAGTGTCAGTGGCGAGTGTATGCATCTGTGTGACAGTGTCAGTGGTGAGTGTATGTGTCTGTGTGACAGTGTCAGTGGCGAGTGTATGTGTCTGTGTGACAGTGTCAGTGGCGAGTGTATGTGTCTGTGTGACAGTGTCAGTGGCGAGTGTATGTGTCTGTGTGACAGTGTCAGTGGTGAGTGTATGTGTCTGTGTGACAGTGTCAGTGGCGAGTGTATGTGTCTGTGTGACAGTGTCAGTGGTGAGTGTATGTGTCTGTGTGACAGTGTCAGTGGTGAGTGTATGTGTCTGTGTGACAGTGTCAGTGGCGAGTGTATGTGTCTGTGTGACAGTGTCAGTGGTGAGTGTATGTGTCTGTGTGACAGTGTCAGTGGTGAGTGTATGTGTCTGTGTGACAGTGTCAGTGGCGAGTGTATGTGTCTGTGTGACAGTGTCAGTGGCGAGTGTATGTGTCTGTGTGACAGTGTCAGTGGTGAGTGTATGTGTCTGTGTGACAGTGTCAGTGGCGAGTGTATGTGTCTGTGTGACAGTGTCAGTGGCGAGTGTATGTGTCTGTGTGACAGTGTCAGTGGCGAGTGTATGTGTCTGTGTGACAGTGTCAGTGGCGAGTGTATATGTCTGTGTGACAGTGTCAGTGGCGAGTGTATGTGTCTGTGTGACAGTGTCAGTGGTGAGTGTATGTGTCTGTGTGACAGTGTCAGTGGCGAGTGTATGTGTCTGTGTGACAGTGTCAGTGGTGAGTGTATGTGTCTGTGTGACAGTGTCAGTGGTGAGTGTATGTGTCTGTGTGACAGTGTCAGTGGCGAGTGTATGTGTCTGTGTGACAGTGTCAGTGGCGAGTGTATGTGTCTGTGTGACAGTGTCAGTGGCGAGTGTATGTGTCTGTGTGACAGTGTCAGTGGCGAGTGTATATGTCTGTGTGACAGTGTCAGTGGCGAGTGTATGTGTCTGTGTGACAGTGTCAGTGGTGAGTGTATGTGTCTGTGTGACAGTGTCAGTGGCGAGTGTATGTGTCTGTGTGACAGTGTCAGTG